>NC_045803.1:49600717-49903747 GCF_009873245.2 Balaenoptera musculus
ACTGGGGGCTTCCACATCAGCTAAGCATACAGAATTTTATGGAGCTATTTTGTAGATACTTTGGAGTTTTCTTTTTAATACCTCTATATAATTATAATTAGTTAGAAGGCCGGTAACACTTTGAGATAATTGTGCATAAATTAATTGCTAAAGGGCACAATTAACTTTTTATTAACGTTTGCAATAATAAACATTCAACTTGGTTTCCAACATTTCGTAAATTATATTCCATATTTTAATTGCTCCTTTGTTAAGTTTTATTACTTAATGTCCTTGAATATTTTATTTGGGGACCAAAGCAAGCATTCTAACATGCTTAATCCAAGAGAAAACCTGCATTCAATTAGACAATATGAGTCAAACAAGCCACCAACTCAAAGCTCCAACCTCCTTCATAGACAAGGAAGAAGAGCTAGTTCATAGGAAACTTCTCTATGGCAGACAAGCTGATAAAAAAGTAACATTTTCATAAAATGATATAATTTACCTCTTTAGGGTAAATGATTTTTTTTAGCTATAGAAATTAAGCACCACGCCAGAATCATCTCAATTTAATGTGCTCAGTCCTGAATTAGGATTCACCCAGGATGTGGTAGACTTGTTCATTCTTAGGGCTCATGGTGGAAGCCATTCTTTACTTTGAGTAACCCCCTCACTTAAAAAAATTATACACAATTCTTCAGAGAGGGATCCTCCAATCTCTCTGCTTTGAGCCTACAAATCTGGATCCAAAATACTGGGAGCCAAGCATGAGAAGCGAGATGGTGTCTCAACGTTCAGTTAGCTGACTTTCACGTAATCTTGCTGTTTTCAGTAAAACCCCTTCACCTCACCCTCATTTTTACCTGATGTTTCTGAATCCAAAGACTCTCTTTAAGGATGTTAGTAAGTATTTAGATACAAAACCCCTTAACCAGGGGGCAGTTATATGATTGGCTGATATAATGATTGACTATATGTTTGACATTTGGAACTATTAACCCAATGGTTTCTATGCAAAGGTGTCTTACGCTTCATTACGCTAGGGGTCTTGAGAAGCAGAGTCTTTAAACACAAAAGCTCTTTGAGCTGTACTCAGAGCAGAACAGGAAAATTCACAGGGAACGTTCTCCACATACAACCAGGGCTAATCGAAGGCATCATAGACAGGACTGCTCTGAAGGGGATGATGGTAGGGAAGCTGGATCCTTTGGGACCACAACAGAGGAAGATGAACACAGGACCAGGCCAGGCCTCTGAAAGGCCCTAGGAGTCAAGCAGTAGAAACATGGAGTAGAATTCACCACCAACAGCCATTCGAGGCAATGCCAGAAAGCACTAAACTGCACTTTTTGGCAAGTCTGCTGGTTTCATTACACACTGAAGTGAAAAAAATAAAAAAAGTTTAGAAAAGTATATAATTATGGAAAGATTTCTATTATATATTCTTAAATGAAAAAGGCAAGTTGCAAAACTCCACGTGGATTTTGCTTTCATTTGGTTGTTAGAAAACAGTTATATGTATGCATTGTGTATTTTTTAACGCCAAGAATGTCTTCACTCTCAGGAGAGGGATTGGGGTGGTGGAAGATGAGAAAGTGGCACCTTTTTATTTTTTACTTGTTTTATCTTAATTTTATATTACTTATTTCATTATTCTTCAAAAATATTCCCTCCAAGAGAAATATAATGTGAGCCACACATGGGCGCCACATATGACTTTAAATTTGGAATGGTCACATTAAACAAAAAAAGAAACTGGTGAAATTTACCTTAATAATATATATTATTTAGCCTAATACATCAAAAGTATCATCTCAACATGCAATCAATATAAAAGTGTTAGAGATAGTGTATGTTTTCTGAAAAATTTTTGAAATCCATTGTGTATTTTACACTTACTGCATCTCACAGTTTGGACCTAACCACATTACAAGTGCTCAGTAGTGTCTGTGGCTAATATCTACCAGATGGACAATGCAGTTCTTTTTGTTAATTATAGGGAGTATATATTTTTTAAAGAACTATTAATAAAATATGTATTGAAAATGGCTGCATCCCAGTAAAACAGCTAAATTTTCTAACTACCTTATTTCTTATATCGATAAGACTATATCTGAAGTAGATCACTTTCTCGTTATCTCATTACATTAATCAAAGCAGATCACTTCTCTTCAAGGTCTAAACCAACTTGATGCCAAATAATAGTATCACTTTTAATCTCTTTCGACCTTAAGTAAGTGCGATCCAATAAACATGCACAATAATGATTAATACTGATAAATAGTGAAGAAGGAACTAAATCCCAGGGCCTATGCTTCATAAATAGCATTTCATGATCTCAAGGAGACACGAGGCAAGTTAAGTGTTATTAGCAAAAGAACACTAGGGGGCGAGGGTGGGGGGAGAAAATCTGCTGGTCCCAGCCTTGAGGACAGGAAATTACCAGGGCTGGACAGATCCTGCACCCAGAACGGGCAGAAACGCTGACATGACTGAATGATGAGTAACTGAAGAGACAGTCAATGTCACTGTCAATAAAAGAGAAGCTCCTCGACGTTCTGTACTGAATGTTCAACAAGAGCAAATGTTACTTTCCTTTGTTTTCACTTTCTGTGAATTTAGCCACTGAAGAAAGAGCCACTAGGACTAGGAAACATGTTCCCATCGAGACTTTCTTCCCAAGTGCCCAGAGCAGTGCGGTCCTGCTGTTCTGTAACGAAGAGCACCTCCTTCCTCCTAAGAAATGCCTTCTTCCCTAACAGCACTGCAAAGCTGAGGGAAAAAGCAAGGTGGAGACCAGTTTCTCACATCATCGCCAAGAAGTCACCTGACCTAATTCACTTGGTTCCCAGCTGAAAGCCCTGTATTTATCTGGAAAACCATGTGGAAACAGAGAATTTCAGTCCTCCACGGGTTCCCCCCATTTTCCCGTTGAAGCCCATTTGAGTCATATGGCAGGATGGTGGGTGACCCCTTATAATCCCTTTACACGCACACCCCACATAAAGGGTTCAATGCACATTAAAGGTTCAATGCACACTTAAACACACCCACACAAAGCTCACACACACAAACACAAACACAGACCCACACTCATACACATATACAAGTATCTGTGAATATTAAATATTAAATTCAAACTATACTGCAGTTTTACTGAGTCGTTTCTATTTGTAAATTTAAAATTAGAGCTTGTTCAATATGTAAAACATATTTTTAAAAAAACCTTTGCATCTAGTATTTTTGTTGGTGCTGCTTATTCTTTATTTTTCTTTTCGGTTATTATTTTCCATAGATTCTTAGTTTTACTGTCCTGCTATCCTATTTGTTCTATTTTTTAAGCATAATAGTTTGGAGGAAGCAAAATTCTCCTCCTTCAAAAAAATCTTAGCATATGATTCAGTGTTTATTTAATGTAATTACCTTCTCATCATATATATGATATATATGACATCATATACATATATACACGCACACACACTCAAAGCACTATCATATATAACTACATATATATATACCGTATCAAGAAAAATAAAAATTCTTCTAGTCAACTTGAATGCTGACAAGCCAGAGGCATTTCTTTTCCATAGATAGATACATATATATATATATATATATATATATATATATATATATATATATAGGAGTAAAGGAGAAAAATCTGTTCTTAACTTGTACATCAAAACCCTTTCTTTCCAGTCACTTTAGCAACATTAGCTCTTGTTGCTATGCACGAAACCTTTGATCTTCCTGAAAGAAGCTATCTTATTTGAGGACATGACAAGGCTCACAAAAATGTACAACACAAACAATTTCAGAGCACTGAGTGAATGACAGGACATTTCTACACACTGGTGTTGAAACGAGATCTGCATCCATCCTGGAGTATTCTGTATGCTGTGGTTTGTTATTTTCATCAGCGTTTCTTTCTGGATCCTCAAAAGACTCAGCTGAAGCATGCGCTCTTCTCTTTCTGACGGGAGGATGTGAAAATGATGGAGTCTACAACGGTGATTTCATCTTGCTAACTGATATTTTGTCTACCCTACACAAACCCCATCACTGGCTATTTCCTACTTATTCCTGTGTCACATCTTCTATATCTTGGTGAAACTCTCTGCTGCAGTGAGATAGGAATGCGTGCACGTAGTGAGTGACGGATACGAGGAGTTGGACTTTGCTGGGATGACACTTTGTCTGACTTTGCTGAACGAAGTCTGTCTAGGAATTTCCCTCTTTCTACAAAAACCTTTGGCAAATGGATATTTTACATCCACGTATGTTGTCGATGCTGAGGTAGTATATTAGTCCCGTAAAATCCCCACTCCGTACACCTGGGATATATGTGTGAGGGGCTTTCAAAGACTTTATAGAGAAATCAATGTTGTCCTGCTTTTATTCAAACAAAACAACTTCCCTTCAATACATGGAAAATGCAAAGCAAAATTCAATAAGGTTGTCTTGCTGGAAGTTTAACACTGGTAAACCCACCCAGGAGGTAGAAGATAAAGGAGTCAAGCAAGGGAACTCAGTGGGCTCATTCTCAGAAATAATCTTCATGATTTTTTTGTACGCTCTTCCAAGGACAAGGGCAGAGCCCCTGTACTAGATGACTTCAGAATGTCAGGTAAATCCAAACTACTTCCATCAGATCTAGTCTTACTCATCATGCGTTAGAGACATAAATATATTCAGAAGAGTAGTAATTAAACAGACACTTCCCCCAGCAAATGTTTTTATATTTTAACTATATATAGGCTATATATATAGATTGTATATAGCCTTATTGACTTGACCCTTCAGGATGGCATGGGAGGAATGAAACAAAGAATGATAATGTGGATTCTACAGACAAAAGCTATAACGCTGTTCTCCACGCTATGATTATATAGCGATATAGATGTAGGTACAAATAATACTCACATATATGATTAATACATGTAGTTATATGAAATATATGTATATTCAATATAAACATGTATAAATTCTGCAATATATCTTTCATTCATTGCACCCATAATCACCATAACTTAAAAACCACAGTAGCCAATTCTCTAGTAGAGAGAGAAAGAAAACAACATTTTTTTCTGAGCATTGGCCGTGGGCAAAGCATTGCTAAGATTTTCTCATATGTGATTTCATTCGATTCTCAAAAATTCCTATGAGCAAACTGGTAGAATCAGGAACTTGGCAAACTCTCTCCCCCAGCAAAACAATCCTTTATCTCTTGAGAATTAATTTAAAAAACCATTCTGACTCTCTGGAAATTGTCCTAGAGGCATACAGTAAAAGGAGAAACACTCTTTCAACACAGGGCAAGGCCTTATAAGTACAATGAGCTTAAACACAAATTCTGGACAAATATTGACTTAACAGTGAGCAAATAAGTTACTGACCCAGAGGGAACTTCGAGAAAGCAGGTTTCCGAATTAAATGGCACTTGTCCCTGGAAGTCTGGAAGACTCTGTATGGCTAAACCTGCGTCCTCTCAGGAGCAGGGACCTTCCAAATTAATAGACTCTAGTTGAAGATACACCAACAAATGTAAACCCCCGGAACTATGACAGTATCCTCCAAGCCACAGACACATCCAATGATAAAGGGTAAAACATCTATCTGGCAAAGAGTACTTAAGCACAACACTGGGCGATCACTGGCTTACTCTACCAGGAAAACCCAGGTAGCCAGACTCAAGAACAAGAAGGAAGTAAAACAATCTGAGCAGGGAAATGAGACCATGCAGACTGTGGGGGGAATAGACCTCCCCAGATTCATTCAGCCAAGTCCTTAAGGCAATCAACAAACAACAGAGCAGGAAATAAGCAGGAAATAAAAACAGCCTTTGCAGGGACCCATTCTATCAACAGCCTCCCCCAGTGAGTCCGCATTACAGAGAGCTCTCAGATGCACCAAAGCAAAGTCAAATGGCAAGTTCTCTATCCCCAAACGTGGTGTTAGAAAGAAAGGGTGAAACATTCCCACACAAGATCGGCAGCTCTAACAGCGACTCAACCAGAGATAAGAGATGGTGGAGGGAAGGTTTCCCTTCTAGGCCCTCTGCTTCAAGTCCAGAACGTGGCCTCCGTGCGAGACCAGCCATGCCTGCTTCACAATCCAGTCCCCACTTCTCCTGCTAGGACTGCTGTTGCTGTTCAACCTGTTTTCTCCAGACATTATATTTTCATGAATTGTAAAAGGATTTGGATAAAAACTTCATTTTAATTAGGAAAAAAATTTTTAATTATATGTTAATGTTCTACATTATATGATTTTATATATATATATAATATATATAAAATCAAGAAGAAATTTCTAACCAGCCTCCTAATTATATGGGTATCAATTACCCTGGCGAGCATAAGAAAACTACCTGAACTCCTCTTCTGAGATTTCTCGGTATCTCTGGTACAATGAGCTGAAATCCTAACATTTTCCTTTTACACAGTGCTTAAGGCCAGTTTCTCTGGTCTATTAACTGACTTGTGGAAAGGAAGAGTAAATCGTCCTTGACTGCACAAACAGCCCTGATTTTTTTTCCCATGAATGCAAATGGAAGATTTTTAAAGTTTGGCAGTTTGCAAAGACAATTCCCAAGACAAATTAAAGATCGTGAAAGTGCCTTCCACTTTTTTTTTTTTTAAGTTGGATTTCCGGGGATGTGATCTTGGTTGTAATTATGATTCTGACACTGTTTGGCAATCTTAGGCAAGATAAATAATCTCTCCAGACACATTTTTTTCATTAATTAAGAAAAGCGTGAATTTGATGGAGGAAGGATAAACCAGATGACCTCCAATACTTAGCCAGCCTAACCAGTTGATGATTTTGTAACTTAATATGCATGGAATTAAAACTTTCCTCCCTCCTGGACTCCTAACAGACGTTCCTACCATATGCTCCCCCTGTGCTTTGTGCAGTGATCCACCGTAGCAATTATTTGGTTATATTGGAATTTTGTTTTGTGTATTTATTATCCCAGTAGCTTGTTAACATCTTAAGGCCAAGGTCCAAGTCTGCAGGCATTTTTTTTCATCTTCATATTCCAAATTCCATATATGTAGCTTAACACAAAGAGATTCTATTCTAAGCATGCAATTATTAAATGAACTGAAGGAATTAGTAATATTAACTGACAGTATGAAGTTATTAAAATTTATTTGCTTCTGTTCCTTTTTACTTTAGAATAAAAAAGTGTGTCAGGTGTGACCTTACCACTAGGGAACCACCCGGGGGATATAGTCTGAGTGGACGGGTCAATGTTTCCCACCTTAGTATACAGTCTCTCAAGCCCTAGAATTTCCCAACATATTAATCTGGATGTTACTTAAAGGCTTTGGTCCTCAAGAGATAACTTGCGAAAATGCAAATATCTTGTTAAGACAGAATAAAAGGTACTTATCAGAACATGCTGGCACTTTCCTAGTGGTCCAGCAGTTACGACTCCACGATCCCAATGCAGGGGGCCGGGGTTCAATCCCTGGTCAGGGAACTAGATCCCGCATGCATGCCGCAACTAAGACCCAGCGCAGCCAAATAAATAAACAAATATTTAAAAAAAAAAGAAAGAAAATGCTAAAAGAGGGGCTTAAAGTGGGAATGGTGTGGGGCAAGAAGTATCCTGGATAAGGCAAGACCAAGAGTAGGACCATTTCCTTACTTTATTCCTCGTTTGTCTGTCAACTAAGTGCCTGACACATATTAGATCCTTGCCTGCATGCATCTTAAGAGCTAGTGGGGAATAGAGATTATCAAGCAGGAAGTTCTACCACAGAATGATGAGAGCTGGGTTAGGTAAAGCAGAGGGGGCTAACTTAGAGGAACCAGGGAAAGCTTCCCAGAAGCAGTGACACATCAGCTGAGATCTGAGGAATTACAGAAGTTAATGAGACAAGAGATGGGGAGAACAAGGTCCACGCAGAGCCTAAAATGTACACAGAGGAGATTGCTGAGCAGCTGACAAGGTAAGGTCCATGTTGTAAGGTTTGCAGTACTGAGGAGAGGAAGGGATGAGTCTAAATTCTTAAGTAGGGACCCTTGTAAAGCACTCAAACCAGGTAAAACATGTAAACCACGTGAAAGAACTCCACCTCAGGATCAAAGAGTATTCCTAATTTTAGCACCATCGGTCAACCATGCCTGCAACACAAAGACTGTTGCTTATAATTATTATACCCATGTATTTGCAACTTCCCTTTGAAGTTAAAATATAATAATAGGGTTTACGGGAAAAATAAGTTTCCCCATAGCTACACAACCTTGTTGCCAGAACACTAACAAAAATAAATTTTTTCTGAGGAGATAAGTTTTTAACGTCAAACCAGGCAGGCAGTCAGGCGAATGCTGCCACGGTAAAAGGCAACAGTTGTTTGGAAATACTGCAAACCCTCTGCTTAGAGCAGGGATGGCAGATGCTGACACGATGCAGGTGAAATGCTGTCTCTCAAGTGCCCCAAGAGGCAGTGCAAGATGCCACGGGCAAGGGCTGCACAGGGCTGACTTTGGCAAGAGTCATTCAAACCTAATTTGAAAAGATGCAAGGGAGGATATTCCTTTCTTCTCTGCTCATTCTTGTCTTTTCTACGTGATACCTGGAATCCCTGTAGCCATCACGCAACACAGGAAGGGAGGCTATGTGAAAAGCAAAGACAGAGGAGAGACACAGGGAGCACCAAGGTCCTCGAAGATGTCAGTGAGGGTGTCACCACCTAGCCTGAAGCCGGCCACCCCTCCGACAATCGTTAGGGCAGAAAACAACCTTCTCACTGCATTGGGCGTTACTGTAGTGAGGATATTGTCTTACCTACAGCCCAAATCATCCCAACTGACAAAGGAAACCCACGATAACCTTAGTGAATGGAGTTGAAGAGAAGCAGCCCAGGGGGCCGTGTGCCGATATCTGTTCCAGGCCACTGAGAAATTATATGACTACATGTGTCATATGTGCTTCTAACTTCTGCAAGTCAGAGATGGAGATAGAGACAGACAGAGATAGAGACGGACAGACAGACACAGACACACACACACACACACACACAGAGCTACCATGATGTTTTGAGTGAGAATAAATCTATGATCAACATAGTTGAAACCCAGCCAGTAAAATTAGAGAAAGAGGAATTCTGCTTTTTTTAATTTTAAAAACTATTTATAAATAAGTAGATATGTATGATGTGTGTATTAAATTCTACTTAATTTTAAAGGATACAACTTTCCTGTGTCCTTAGTGTTTCAACGTGAGGTTTTATGGAATAGGAGGAAAGGTCACAAACCATTCACGCCTTATTAAAGTATGTAGAAAATCCCGTCCCTTTATGCTGCACACCACAGCGTGTCCCAGTTCTTGTCGTTTGGAAAGATCACATCATCATCTCTGTGCTGCTGTAACTGCATCTCTTCTCTGTGGGGCACAGAGTGGCAGATGAAGCCGGACCGAGCCTCTCTGTGTGAATTAGCAAGTAAAGTAGGTTCTCTGGTTTCAGAGACATCAGAGATGAGTCCTATTTATTTCACAATCCTCCTTTCCTCCTTCTAGATCCTAAACGTTTATATTATATAAATATGTATATTATGATTTAAGGAAATGAGACTGTTTTAGATACTATGTTGAGAAAGATTATAACCTTTAAAGTACAGTTTTCATTCTAGTAGTTGTTTTTGTTTTGGATGACAAAAGGAGTAAAAATATGAGGAGGGAGTAAGATAAAGGTTTTTTGCTGAGAATCTGATGAAAATCAGAAAAGAGCACGGCTCTCATTTCAGCCATTCATCCCCGAAAGTGCCAACAGCGAGCTGTCCAATTATTTTGGAGGCAACAATGTCAGTTAGATGATGCAAGTCCAAGGAGAGAAAGAATACCACACGGTTTTGTTCTATAAAATTAATTGTCATGCAACCACTACAAACAGTAGCTCTGATGGGAAAGATGTTGTGTGACAAAGAAATTTCTTTTCTAAAGATTTCAAGGATAGTGTAGTATAGTACAGCCATCTTTTCATTTTCCTGTATGCAGTGTATCCTCTAAGTGGTCATTTGTCTTCAACCAAAACAAAAATGGAATTACAGGAGTGAAAAGAAAATCAGCAGCCTCTAAGATGGCTTCAGAAAAGAATCTCAGCAAACAGTGATGACTTGTGCTGTACTTTCAGACATGCCTGCTCTTCGATGGAAATATTAATTTTTACATCTACACCAATGGCATTATTAATAATTCTAGTACTGACATGATACTTAAATCTCAAATGATGACAGATCACACTCAGGTTGAGCTTACAAGATGGCTCCTCAAACACTGTAAAATGAGAAAAAAATGGAAAAAATGAGAGTGATTAATCTTTGCATAGCATTTTAAATCCACAAACCATTTTCTCAAGCATTCCACTCATCAAGGAAACCTAATTAAATGAAGAGAGTGCAAACGAATGAGGTAAGTTTCTTAGTGACCAAGTTAGGACTCAAATACTGTATTCAGAACCTGAATACTGGCCGCTTCCCAGGGCAAAATCCCAATGGTTCTCACGGCATGCAATTTAATAATTTAATATGTTAAAGTTACCTAAAACAGATTTTTCCCTTGTGTAATTTCCCAAGGACAAAACATAAGTGACATTAAACTTCAGAAACAAGTTAAACAATTTATTGTTTCTTCTCTCTGAATAGTGTTTTCAAAGTCTGATTTCCAATTGCTTGTGTGGGAGATTGTGGGATTTGAAGAACCCAGAGGAAAATGGGATTCTTGGTAACTTAAATGAAACAAACCTTAGTTACCGCCTCGACTCCCGGGGCAGGGGTTTGAGTTAACAAAACAACGGTTCTATTCATGCCTTAATTTGGTTGCTTTGCTTATGTATTTATTTGCTGCTACTATTGTCTGCTAAACATGTGGCCACTAAAACAAGGATTTTGATCACCCTGTTAAACGTGAAAACTCTTCATATACAAAACCTGCCTGAACAAAAACAAAAAAGATGATGACACCGCATAGCCAGAAAGAGTCAGTGCCTTGAAAATCTCAATCATTTGGTGCTGGGGTGTCCCAAAGAATTACATTTACCTCAGGTAGTTGCAGTTTTCATGAGAATATCTGTGCTGGTTTTTGGTGGGAAGGGGTCAAAACTGATGCATATTTATTGCATTTTTACCGTTAAGAGTGGTATAGTTCTAAAGATACGTGTAAGCATTTTTAAATACTTGGTGAAATTTTTAATTCAGAAAAATTTAGGATACTGAATAGATCATGCTTTCACTTAATGATTGGTATTGTCAATGAGCAAATAGCTGCCAGATATGAAGAAAATAGTCTCCTTCCCTTCCTCTCTCTCTACCTATATTCATATATATACACACACACACGCCCACACCCGTGTACTGTGTAACCTAAAATTCTTGAAAATTGACTTATTATGTACTTAAGAAGCAGTAATTTCATTATTTACATCTCACTGTAAAACCCTACATTATATTCTAAAGAAATATTCTATCTAGATAAAAGATGCATGTGTCATAGCAAACCAAAGAGCTCCTCATTGACACACACAGCTCTATTCAAAGGCAATTCAGAGATCATTTTCATCTGTTTAGTCTCTGTAGGATATTTTTAAATATTTTAAAATGCATAGGAATAATCAGCACTCAGAAGAATTACCTCTTTGGCAATGAAACTACATTGAGAGGTTTTAGAGCCTTTGCAAACTGCCACTCAAGCGTATTATTTATGAACTCTTTGCTCTTTAAAATTGAGAACAAAGCAATTAACTACAATTTTACACCTTCAGAAAGACGAAGAACATGGTCTGCCATCTATTGTAAATTCCAGAGTGTATTTCACTCAAATTTATAGTTCCATTGTGTGGAAATTTTCCTCTTATTCAAAAGAAAGTTCGACAGTGAATCTTTTACTTTGTTCACTGAAAAGGGGCAATGCATACCAATTCTGTTCGTAAGAAAATAAGCTTAATAGGCCCCATTATAAAAATAATTGCGAGCCCAGTATTTAAGAACATGATACACACAGGCAGACCCTATCAAGCAGGACGTATACTCCTTGGTTTGTTCACTGAATGTGGTGATCAGAGTTTAGGAACCACGTGCCCTGAGAAGTTTGCACACTGGCGAGTGGGCACGAGCGCTTCCTGTGGGTCAGACACTGTGCTCGGGGCTTCACAGAAATCCCTGAATCCCCACGGGGGCCACGCTGCACTCGCAGCCCTGCTAACCTCGTGTGCACTTGAATCGGGGGACCAGGGAGGGTCAGCAGTGAACTCGCAGGTACAGGTGGGAAGGCAAGGATCTGAGCCCAGGTGGTCTGAGCAGAGCTTGAGCACCTCCCTCTGTGTACGCTACACTCTCCCTAACGTGAGCAGGAATCAGGTGCTGAGCTCCACCAGACCGATGGCACGACACCAGTAACCAACCCAACACGCCTTCCACCCAGATAGAGCAACAGGACGTTCCCGTTGGAGGCCAACAATCAAAGGAACACAGTGACTCAATTTTCACACTCCAGAGCGTCTCAAAGAAGGAATTAGAATTGAACTTCTACCCCTGTTCTTTAGATCTCAGTGTTGTCATCTCTTCCTATTTCTGTTGCCTCCTCCTAAACTATTAGATTAGATTCCAGTACCATCTTTCCTCCTTCAATCTCCTGCTCAGTTCAATTTTTCAAACAGTGGTTTCGCTCATGACTGCTCCACTGCTCAAGAGACCTTTCAGTGGCTGCTCGTGACGAGATGAGAAAACACAGACGACCTGGACTCCTGTGCCCTGCTTCCCAGCTGTGCTCTCAACAAGCCCTTCCTGCTCCCACCAAGAAGGAGCCACCGATTCAGCCGCTTCCACCTAATCCCCCTTCCCCAACCTCACCTCCAGGGCTCTCAACAATCACTTACTAGGATCCCGCTGTGCTGAGTGGCCTGTGGCATTTGGATAAATGCAAATGTAAACCCTACTTGGATATTTAGCAGCCAAATGAACCATGCACGTATGTCATTAAAATAAAATGACTCAGAAGGATGAGGAGAACTTTGGAGATTTGGTCTTATTCAGTTAGGAACTGGGTATCTAGTCAGCTCATCTATTTAGTGAACTCATCAATTGAAGCAAATTAACATACTTGGTATGAAAATGGTTCTGGGTTTCAGACTGGGGAGATTAGGGTCATGAGGTTGACTTTCAAGAGGAGAGTAAGGCATAGAGATTTCCCCCTCTATTCTGCCTTCATTTCTGCATTATTTTATTTACTTTAAAAAAATTTTTAAATCTGCCCCAAATACACGTACTCATTTTCCCATTATTAGTAACCTAGTTTTCCTGGTCCAGAAGAATTTTTTTCTCACTCTCTGCCTTGTCAAAATATATACTACTACTACTACTATACTAACCTATCAAATCTCAGCATGTGGCCCCTGTCACCATCAATGGCCGTCCCTTCTGTGAGGTCCAGTAGCTCTCATTTTCCCCCTCAGTCCACACTTCTGTCCCTATCGGGTATCTGGGGAAGCAATGTGCTTCCTTCATCATCAGATCACACTTAATATATCTGGAATCTTGTCAGAGCCTAGGTCAGGGCCCTAAACATGTTTTGTTCACTGAATATTTCCCCTGAAAATTCTCCTGTGTCATATTTTTAAAACAGAAAATAGAGAAAATATATAACTTGTCTTTTACCAATTTACTAATTGGTACAGCCACTATGGAAAACAGTATGTAGGTTCCTCAAAAAACTAAAAATACAGTTGTTGTATGATCCAGTAATCCCAGTCCTGGGCATATATCCAGAGAAAACTATAATTCAAAAAGATACATGCACCTTTATGTTCATAGCAGGACTATTTACAATAGCCAAGACATGGAAGCAACCTAAATGTCCACTGTCAGAGGAATGGATAAAGAAGATGTGTATATACACACACACACACACACACACACACACCATCCATGGAATATTACTCAGCCACCAAAAAAAATGAAATAATGCCATTTGCAGCAACATGGATGGACCCAGAGATTATCATACTAAGCGAAGTAAGTCAGAAAGAGAAAGACAAATACCATATGATGTCACTTATATGTGGAATCTAAAATATGACACAAACGAACGTATCTATGAAACAGAAACAGACTCACAGACATAAAGAACAGACTTGTGGTTGCCAAAGGGGAGGGGAGGGAAGGAATGGGAGTTTGGGATTAGCAGAGGCAAACTATTATGTATAGGATGGATAAACAACAAGGTCCTACTATATAGCACAGGGAACTATATTTAATATCCTGTGACAAACCATAATGGAAAAGAATACGAAAAAGAATATATATATATATAGCTGAGTCACTTTGCTTTAAAAAAAAACACACACACACACACACACACACACAAAACTTATCTTTCATTTCCTTTCTGCTTATCCTTTTCAAAAATCTTTTCCAACTGCCTTTCCAATGCCAAGTGTTTTAAACAACCTGTTTAGCCTGTTTCCTCATCTGCAGACTGTAGATAATATTATTACCTCAAACATAAAGTTATCAGGGGAACCCAATGAAACAATGCATTAAAAAAAAAATTAGTACCCAACAACAGCAACAGAATAACTGGTGGAGAAGCAAAAAGAAGAGCCAGACTCCAGGCTGAGAACGCAAAAGGAAATATATATCTGCCCTGAAGGATATGATGTTTCACACGACAGGGAAATATGCAGACAGAAAATAACAAGAAAACATGCAGAATATTGTTAGAGAGATGTCACAGAGATGAGAGCAGTCTTCCCATTCAGGATACATTGAAGTTGGATGTTTCACAAAAGCAGAGAATGTGGACTGAAGCATCTGAAGTTGTTTCTTGTCTACTTTTGCCAGGACAAGTCAGTGAATGACCTGGTACAGACTGAAAAAAGTTTGAGGTTCACGTCACAGTGTAAATCATACTGAATTACATGATCACACGTAGTGACTTTGTTAAATGCAGCCGTTCTTCGTGTGCCCATATACTGAGACT
Organism: Balaenoptera musculus; assembly: GCF_009873245.2. Lineage (NCBI taxonomy): Eukaryota > Metazoa > Chordata > Mammalia > Artiodactyla > Balaenopteridae > Balaenoptera > Balaenoptera musculus. The sequence goes on from NC_045803.1 coordinate 49,615,686, forward strand.
GGAGCTAGCGCAGGAGGAAAACTGGTACACGGATGGCAGCCAATCCTCCCCGCAGAACAGAAGCCAGCGGGCTGCCCCACGTTGAAACGGGCCCAGGCGTTTACCACAGGGGGACGGATCACCGTGCAGGACCACTTCTGCTTGCAAGAAAATGCATGAGTGACCACCAAGAGCAAACGGTCCTGCCTTCCCACTTCCCTTTCGTATTCCTACATGTAAAAATAATTTAACAGGTTCCAATAAGTTAGAAAATGATTGTCATCCAGTTTCAGAGAAGGAAAAAAAAGATTTGTTCTGATTTGTCATTGTAATTATTTGTTTTGAAGTAATTTTATTTTGAAATAGTAAATATATATATATATATTTGTTATTATCAAAGACAGAAGTGGGTTTAAAAGGTTAAGAACATGAGTAACAATACATTTAAGTCACAAAGTGTGTCAGTTTTCTGTAGCTGTGCACCAGATTACCACAAATTTAGCCGCTTAATACAGCACATCTTTATTTTCTCAGTTTCCATGGGTCAGGAGTCCAGGCGCAGCGTAGCTGGTCCTCCGTTCATGGTCTCACCAGGCTGCAATCAAGGTGTCTGCGGAGCTGCCTTCCACGAGGAGGCTTCACTGGGGAAGAATTGGCTTCCAAGCTCATTCCGGTTGTCCGAGTCCAACACCTGCAGCTGTACGAGTGAGCGCCCGGCTTCCTGCAGGCTGTTGGCTGGAGGTGACTGCAGGTCATGGGGGCCCACGGGCCCTAGAAGCTTCCTGCAGGTCCTTTCCATGGGGCTTCTCTAAATGGCCACTCTTTTCGTCAGGTTCACAGGGGGAGTCTGTAGCTCCAGTCGGATATGACAGAGTCTTATGTAACCTAATATAACCACAGGAACGCCAGCCCATCACGTTTGCTGTGTTCTACTGGTAAGAATATCGTCACAGGCCCTCCTACACTCAAGGAGTGGGGATTTCACAAAGGCATGAACATCAGAGGTTGGGAATCACTGGGGATCACTTTAGGTTCTGTCTTCTACATTAAGTTATGTGAGTAACTTATAAAAAACACATTTGTATCCATTATCTCAATACTTAAAGGATTGGGAGAAATAACTGATAAGCTGGACTTTCTTAAGGTTAAAAATGTCTGCTCTGTGACAATGTCAAAAGAATGAGAAGACGAGCCACAGACTAGAAGAAAATATTTATCAAAGATACAGCTGATAAAAGACTGTTATCCAAACTACACAAAGAACTCTTAAAATTTAATGACAATGTGTTTTAAAAAATGGGCCAAAGACCTTAACAGACACCTCACCAAAGAAGACATACAGGTGGTCAATAAGCATATAAAAAGATGTTCCACATTATATGTAATCAGGGAAATGCAAACTACAAGAACAACAAGATACAACTACACATCTATTATAATGGTGAAAATCCAGAACATTGACAACAGCAGACGCCAGTGAGGACGGAAGCAACAGGAACGCTCGTTCACTGCTGACGGGAGTATAAACTGGTACCGCCACTCAGGAAGACAGTGTGGCAGCTTCTTACAAAACTGAACATACACCTACAATCCAATCCATCCATCACACTTCTTGGTCTTTCCCCAAAAAGAGTTGAGGGAGAGGAACTTCAGTTTCGCAGAGGAGTGAGACGTGGAGATCACCTTCCTCCCCACAGATACATCAGAAATACATCTACACGTGGAACTGCTCCTACAGAACACCTACTGAACTCTGGCAGAAGACCTCAGACCTCCCAAAAGGCTAGAAACTCCCCACGTACCTGGGTAGGGCAAAAGAAAAAAGAAAAAACAGAGACAAAGAAGAGGGATGGGACCTGCACCAGTGGGAGGGAGCTGTGAAGGAGGAAAGGTGTCCACACGCTAGGAAGCCCCTTCGCGGGCAGAGACTGCGGGTGGTGGAGGGGGGACCTTCGGAGCCACGGAGGAGAGCGCAGCCACAGGGGTGTGGAGGGCAAAGCGGAGAGATCCCCGCAGAGAGGCTCGGTGCCGAGCAGCACTCACCAGCCCAAGAGGCTTGTCTGCTCAGCCGCCGGGGCGGGTGGGGCTGGGAGCTGAGGCTCGGGCTTCGGTCGGATCGCAGGGAGAGGACTGGGGTTGGCGGCGTGAACACAGCCTGAAGGGGCTAGTGCGCCACAGCTAGCCGGGAGGGAATCCGGGAAAAAGTCTGCAGCTGCCGAAGAGGCAAGAGACCATTGTTTCCGGGTGCGTGAGGAGAGGGGATTCAGAGCACCGCCTAAACGAGCTCCAGAGACAGGCGCGAGCCGCGGCGATCAGCGCGGACCCCAGAGACGGGCATGAGACGCTAAGGCTGCTGCTGCCGCCACCAGGAAGCCTGTGTGCCAGCGCAGGTCACTCTCCACACCGCCCCTCCCGGGAGCCTGTGCAGCCTGCCACTGCCAGGGTCCCGTGATCCGGGGACAACTTCCCCGAGAATGCACGGTGCACCTCAGGCTGGTGCAACGTCACGCCGGCCTCTGCTGCTGCAGGCTCGCCCCGCATCCGTACCCCTCCCTCCCCCCAACTCCCGCCTGAGTGAGCTTTTGCACAGCAAAGGAAACCATAAACAAGATGAGAAGACAACCCTCAGAATGGGAGAAAATATTTGCAAATGAAGTAACTGACAAAGGATTAATTTCCAAAATTTACAAGCAGCTCATGCAGCTCAGTATCAAAAAAACAACCCAATCCAAAAATGGGCAGAAGACCTAAATAGACATTTCTCCAAAGAAGATATACAGATTGCCAACAAACACATGGAAGAATGCTTAACATCACTAATCATTAGAGAAATGCAAATCAAAACTACAATGAGGTATCACCTCACACCTTTCAGAATGGCCATCATCAAAAAACCTACAAACAATAAATGCTGGAGAGGGTGTGGAGAAAAGGGAACCCTCTTGCACTGTTGGTGGGAATGTAAATTGATACAGCCACTATGGAGAACAGTATGGAGGTTCCTTAAAAAACTAAAAATAGAACTACCATAAGACCCAGCAATCCCACTACTGGGCATATACCCTGAGAAAACCATAATTCAAAAAGAGTCATGTACCACAATGTTCATTGCAGCACTATTTACAATAGCCAGGACATGGAAGCAACCTAAGTGTCCACTGACAGATGAAGGGATAAAGAAGATGTGGCACATATATACAATGGAATATTACTCAGCCATAAAAAGAAACGAAATTGAGTTATCTGTAGTGAGGTGGATGGACCTAGAGTCTGTCATAGAGAGTGAAGGAAGTCAGAAAGAGAAAAACAAATATCGTATGCTAACACATATATATGGAATCTAAAAAAAAAAAACGGTCCTGATGAACCTAGGGGCAGGACAGGAATAAAGACAGATGTAGAAAATGGACTTGAGGACACGGGGAGGGGGAAGGGTAAGCTGGGATGAAGTGAGAGAGTGGCATGGACCTATATATACTACCAAATGTAAAATAGCTAGCTAGTGGGAAGCAGCCGCATAGCACAGGGAGATCAGCTCCGTGCTTTGTGACCACCTAGAGGGGTAGAATAGGGAGGGTGGGAGGGAGACGCAAGAGGAAGGAGATATGGGGATATATGTATATGTATAGCTGATTCACTTTGTTATACAGCAGAAACTAACACACCATTGTAAAGCAATTATACTCCAATAAAGATGTTTTAAAAAAAAAAAGTCAAAAACTTAAGACAACGCAAAAACCTGCACATGGATGTTTATAGCAGCTTTATCCATAATTGCCAAAACTTGGAAATAACCAAGATGTCCTTCAGTAGGTGTGGATAAATAAACTGTGTCTGGACAATGGAATATTGCTCAGCACTAAACAAAATGCGATGTATTAAGAGTCTTAAGTGAAAGAAGCCAATCTGAGAATGCTACATACTGTATGATTCCAACTATAAGGCATTCTGGGGAGGGCAAAACTATGGAGACAGGAGAGACATCACTGGTTGTAGGAGTTGGGGGTGGGGAAAGGATGAAGAGGCAGAGCACAGGGGATTAACAGGGTAGTGAAAATACTCTGTATGATACCATAATGACAGAAACATGTCCTTATACACTTGTCCAAATCCATAGACTGTACAACACCAAGAAGGAACCATCATGTAAATTACGTATTTGGATAATTATGATGTGTCAATATAGGCTCATCAATTAAGACAAATATACCACCATCTAATGGGTGGATGTTGATAATGGTGAAGGCTATGCATGCATGGGGGTAGAGGTATATGGAAAATCTCTGTACCTTCCCCTCAGTTTTGCCATGAACCTTAAACTCTCAGAAAATAATGTCTTTTTAAAAATTAAAGGATTGATCAAGACTTATGCAGAATAATACCTCAAGTCTCCATTTCACTGTGACTCTGTACAAATGTTAAGTTCTTAAATCATCTATCCTCATGACAAAGAGCTTTTATATATTTTTTAAATAAAAAAAATTTCTTTATTTGGCTGCATCGGGTCCTAGTTGTGGCACACGGGATCCTCTGTTGCGGTGTAGGGCTTCTCTCTCATTGTGGCGCACGGGCTCCAGAGCGCATGGGCTCTGTAGTTGTGGCGTGCAAGCCTGTTATTGCTCCACGGCATGTGGGATCTTAGTTTCCCCACCAGGGATTGAACCGGCATCCCCTGCATTGCAAGACGGATTCTCAGCCACTGGACCACCAGGGAAGTCCTGACAAAGAGCTTTTAAATATAATAAAAACTAAAGACAAAATTTTAAAAATTAAGTCTCTTGATTATGTTTACAAGTTTATCTACGAATTTTGCATTGAATAATCAACACTTTCATGAATCTTTTTTTCCTAATTTGCTTCTGGAGACTAAAATAAAAATCATATGTAATAAAAATAGAATCATAGCCTTTTATATGGAATGGAGCCAGCTGCTGAAAACTGAATCTTAACCTGCAGCCAACATTGGTATTTGAAGGTCAGGGACTAACTTGAGAAGGGAATAAGTCAACGGTACATTGCGGCGTTGCAAATTAATGTCTTTAAATATTCTTTAAACATAATTCGAGTTCTTTATAAAAATTACATATTTAGAACTAAAATGTTAAAAATGAGTCTCTAGTATAAAAAGTTAGTGAATATTCTAGGTATTAAATATGTTAAACCTTTACTGAGAATCTTTCATATACATATATCAGACATTATTCTAGGTGTTGGGAAAAGTATTAGTTATCTACTGATGATGCTTAACAAAATTACCCCGAAACCCAGCAGCTTAATACAAAAACCATTCACCAACAGTTTCTGAGGACGAGAATCCAGAAGCGCTTTAGCTGGTGGTCCTGGCTCAGGGTCTCCCATGGGGTTGCCCTCAAGATGGCGGCCAGGACGCGCTCGTCTGAAGGTTTCACTGGGGTTTCGGGATCTCCTACAAAGGCCACTCAGGTGACTACTGGCTGCAGGCCTCAGTTCCTCACTATGTAGACCGCTCCATAGGGCTACTCATCACATGGCAGCTGACTCTCCCTTGAGTAAGCGACCCAAGAGGCAGCAAGCAAACAACCAAGCCAGAAGCAGCAGTATCCTATAACCTCACCTCAGAAGCTGCTTTCCATCCTGTCTTCTGTATCATATTTACCCGGAGACCAACCCGGGTGCAACGTGGGAGTGAACTACACAAGAGCGCGAATCACAGGGAACCTGGCTCCCACAGTAAAACAAACATAAATGACCCATATCAGGATACATATTTTTATCTTACTAGGTGGGTTATTTCTGATAATCACCAACAGTCCCTTGGTGCCAAGCAGGATGAACCAAGTAAGTGAGCAAGCTGGAGAATACTGGCTTGTGTCCAAACCATCAGTCGGCGGCATCACCCTGTTCTCCTGAGGATGTGCGTGTGCCCGCCTCTCCTCCGCTCACCGTATTCCTTCACCTGGACCTCCTTTCCCGACCTGCACAATAACGCCCACTCTTCAAGTTTCACTTCAAGTTCCACCGCTTCTGTAATTGTGTTCATCCCCCCTCCCAACTAAATGTTGCACTTGCTCTTCTGAATTCCCTCCGCAGATGTTTTTAATTTCTGTAGCACCACCTACAACTTTTTTTCCTGAATGTGTAGTTACTAACGTAAATACTTCTTTCTACTGATCCAGTTTCACTATTTGGACAGGAGAGGCAGTATCTTCTTCATTATGTCTTGCATAGTAGGTGTTCCAGCAATTATTTTTTTAAAAAAATAGTGAATTACTCTGTGAAGGGGATATATTAGACAGCACTGTCAGAAAAGAAAAAAAACAAAACAAAACAGGGAAGAACCTAAAAGCCTGGAATACACGAAGGGATAACAGGTAAAGAGAAAAATACATTTCAACCTCATTGTGAGGTGGAAAGTACGGCAGACAAACCAATATAGAAAAATGCTTTAGATGACAACTCTACCCACAATATTGAGCTATCCTGCATGCCTTTCCCCCCAGCTACTGTAGTAAAGGGAATGCTCCACATAACTGGGGACATTTTTGGTCCAGCTCTTAATTTTAACATTCTTGACACACATATGGGTTACAGCATCTCATGATATTTTAAGTTTCTACTCATTTCCGTCTTCTTTAGGAAGTATAGACAACCAAACCAGAAAACTGTTCCACCATCATTACATTATCCATCCCTGAATCCTGCTTGTCATACAGTGTGTTTTGTCACCTTTTATCGTGATACATCAATACATCCAGGATTTATTTTTCAATCCATTGATGTTTAACAGAATCATATTAAAGATTAAACATGAACTGAGTTCTAAATCTGCTTCTGTTACTTAACCTTAGTCTATGTCATTTCAAAGTCATTATCATTTCCTTCAGCATGTCAGCCCTATCACAATGCCTATACTTTTCCACTGGATGATCTGAAATTGTTTGTTTTCAGAATGAAAGTAGATATTTATTAATGTATATAGAGTAATATAAATATTTCATTCAAAAATTGTATCTATTCAATAATTTATACTGAATAGAAGTAACACCAATTAGTAAAGAAACGGAATTAAAATATTGACCCATTAATTATATATATTGCAAACACATTACAGTGATTTACAAGGCCCTAAATAATCCAAACTGATTATTTCCTGACTTCAGTTCTGCCTTCTCCCAGCACACTGGTTCCCTTTCGATTTTCCAGTTATTCTCAGTTTTGTCCAACTCCAGACTTCTGCTCATGTTACTTCCTTTCCGTAGAATGATATCACCAAATTTTCACAGGGTGGACTGCTCATATCACTGAGTGCTTGTTTAAATAAATTCTCTGAGAGATCTTCTATAACTTCAATTTCTGAATAGGAGCCCAACTAAATTATTCTCTACCATAGCACTCATCGTGTATAATTGTATTATCATATAAAATTTAAATTTTTATTTGTTCACTTGTTTATTGACCTCCTGGCCAGATTAAATTTTGAGTTCCCAGGGCAGTAGTCATGTGTTTTTAATTTGCCAACTTATAACCAAGCACAATACAGTGCCTGGGACATGGAGGGCATTCAGAAATATCTTTGAATAAATGAATGCACATCTCATCAATCAAACCGAATATTTTACTATTAATCCTTTATAAAATTTCACCCTACGTTTTTGCTTTTCCTGAGCAAACATTTCAATTCAGTTTTACAGAATTTTTGTGTTATCATTCACCCAAATGATCGGCCTGTCTAAAGCACATTTTAGGAAATGAAGTCAAGCCATGCCCAGGATGGGACTCATCATGGTTACCTGCAGTGGACGTGCAGGGCAATAACACACCATCATCGAGTCTAGTGTGGTAGAGAGCCGCCACACGGAAATAAAGCAATTTCCTGAAACTGAAATGAAAAGAGCACTAAAAATCTCTTTTAAAGAAAAGAGAGTGAAAATGCCAGCTAAACATCTATTCTAATAGATGTTTGCACTGCAGAAGCCTGGAGAAATTTCTTTTTTTTTTATTAAACCATATGGGAAAGGCTGAAAAGAACTGCATTTGGTCTGGAAGTTGCACAGCTATACAGCAAAGAGTGATGGGACTAGGCTAAGTGGCCTCGTTTTTCGGTCCTCTCATTTTCACTGTTTACCTCTCCACTCTCCACTATCACACACCCAGCACAGGAACTCGTCTTTACACTGTCTTCAGAGGCTTACATTTGTGATGATCATTTGCCTGCACACACACAGTCGTTTTTGTGCATTTACAGTGGAAACCACTGGACGATGGTTATTCCTTTTTCTTCCCCCCAATACAATGTAATCTTCTAGGAGAAGCTGATTAGATACTGTCAAATGCCTTAACAACTAAGTTGGAGAATTCTTTTGACTATACAAATATTAGTCAAAAAGTTATAATTTGAGGCTATTTCTATATAATATTCTTATGAATATAGGAAAAAATCCAGGCATTCTGGCATCACTGATTTTCTTTAAAAGCAAGCTCTGGAAAAATACATATATAAATACATACACACATACATAAATTTCTGGTCTGATAAACTTTGTTTCAATGTAAGAATTCTACTCTTTATTTTCTTCAACCAGAGAAAAAGCAGAAATCAGACTAGTTATAACAACTGATTACTTTTATGACATGTCTCCTAGGTTCAGAGTTAAATATCTGCTATTTAGAGCTCATGAATACTAATGACAAAGTGATGGTGTGTAAATACTCAGAAGAGCATTTCATTTTAATCTGGTATAAATATATAATACTTGGAATAAAGCTGGACATAAATGCAATTACAACAAGGAAAATACATCTGAGAGAACCGTGGCAATTCAAGATTTTAAATTTTAGTAAATATTGGCTCCTATTTATGTCATACTTGTGTTTAAAAGTAATATTAACATATTCATTTCTATTATTAATAGACTCTCTTCTTTGTTCCTATGATGATCCAGGGAACATAAAATGTGATCTGCCCAAATTGAGTATATTAATTGTGCAATCCCAATGTTCCAAATGCAAGAAGTAAATATGCATCTTCCGTTCAGTTTTTACATAACCAGGCCTAGACAGAGGTACCCATCATGCTGACGGTCTCAGATATTCCTTAATCCTGGCACATAGAATAATATGAGTAAATACAATTTCAGACAACCCTACCAGCCACGGGCAGAATGTGATTTATGGGATGTGAATCACTCTCCCACAGTGACTAATATGAGAAGCCAAAGGAAGCCAAATTCCGCTCCAGGGTCTCAACTAAAAGCTGGCTCACAGGTTTATCTCTAATTATTTACCTGATGCTTTGTGTGATGCCTATCCAAGTGGTCTACAGGGAAATTTTAGGGCTTTCCTACTGGATGTTTAAAACTTCCATTTTCCTAAACAGGAAAAGAATAATCCCAAATTTTTCCACATTGGTGCTTATAAGTATAATTTGTAACTATGGTGGGTGACTTGGTATTCTCCAAAGAAAGTGACACTCATCCTAGTGTTACACTGTGAAAAAAGCACTGAGTCTGAAGTCAGTAAACTAGAATTCCTATTTTAGCCCCTAACCAAGGTGTGTGGCCACAGATAAGTCACATCACTTCTCTGAATTTCAGCTTCCTTTATCTCTAAAATAGTAGAATTAAAGTATAACCATAGTTTATGCAAAGAAATATAATATCACTTGGATAGAGATAACCTCAACGGTTGTATTATTTACCCTAAACAATCCTTAAAATAACAAATCATGTAGCTAGTAAAACAACAAAGTAACATGGAATAAAGAAATACACCATCCAAAAGAAGTTACAAAAAGAGGGAAAAATCAGCAAATACCCAATGAGATTGATTTTAAAAAAGAGCAAGACGGTGAATTTAAACCCAACCATAAAAATAACCACATTAAATGGAGACAGTCTAAACATGCTATTTAAAACAGAGACTGTGCAATTGGACAAAAGGCAACACCCAACTTTAGGCTGCCTATAAGGAACTCACACTAAATATAAAGATACAAATAATTTAAAATTAAAAGTACAGAAAAGGATATCAGACAATGTAAATCTTAGAGAAAAGAGTACACCAGGAACAAAGAGGGTCATTTCATGATGATAAAGCAGTCATAATAAAAAATTCACCAAGAGTACATAACCCTAAACCTTTATGCAACTGATAAAAGAGCTTGAAAATGCATGAAGATGAAACTAATAGAACCACAAAGGAAACAGACAAACCCAAATGATAGTCATATATTTAAACACTCCTCTCTCAGTAATACATAGAAAAAGTACACAGAAAATCAGGAGATATAAAAGACTTGAGCAACATTATTAACCAACTTGACCTAAGTGACATTTATAGTACTTTGCACCAAAAATAGCACAATACACATTATCTCAAAGGCACATGTCTATATAGAGAAATCTATAAAATCCAAAAATCTCTTAAAACTCTAAATTTAGCAAAGTTCATACAAGATTGAAATATAGAAATAAATTATATTTCTGTGTCCCTAGAAACTAACAATACTACCCAAGGCAATCTACAGATTCAAATGCAATCCCAATCAAAATACCAAGGGCATTTTTCACAGCAAAAGAATAAATGATTTTAAAATTTGTATGGAAACAGAAAAGCCCCAAATAGCCAAAACAATCTTGAGAAAGAACAACAGAGCTGGAGGAATCATGCTCCCTGACTTTAGACTATACTACAAAGCTACAGTAATCAAAACAGTATGGTACTGGCACAAAAACAGACACATAGATTAAATGAACAGAAGAGAGAGCCCAGAAATAAACCCACACACTTATGACAAAGAAGTTAAACATAAAAACAATATCATTTATAATAACATCAAACATATGAAATACCTAGGGACAAAACTGACACAGATGTCATTAGTCATCAAGGAAAAAGCGGGAAGAGCAAGTGCAAAGGCCCTGAGGCAGAAGCATTATCAGCCTCAAGGAGGTAACTGGAGCCAAGTGGACAGAGGGAGAGAGGTTGGAAAAGGAGTCTAAGAGGCAGGAATGGATCATATGTTGTTGCAGGGTCATTGAGGTCTGGGTAAGGACTTAGATTTCATTTTTAGTAATTGTTTTTCTAAGTGACCTAGTGTCCCTTTGCAAAAATTGTAGCATTTTTTGGCCAATAATAATCTTCTCCAGATGCTAGCTGTTAACATCCTCCTGCTCTCTAAGGCTCTCCCAGACTACATATTCATACAGACTTTTGCTTCTTCCCCCATCTCCAGCTCCACTCCCAACCCCAATCCTTCAAGCTATATGTGTACACATGCTTTTGTTTGTCTAGGATGGCTCCTGACAGCTGTACTGCATTCAAACCGTAAGTGCAGCTGTTTCTGATAAGCTCCTTCCTGAAGCTGCTTACTGTGTAGAAAGAACCTGTTCCCTACAATTTTGATTTGAGAACATATCATGAATCTTAACTGCACTGTTAGTGGTTAAAAGACTTTGAACGAGTTACTTAATTTCCCTACATCCTATCTTCACCATGTGTCAAACCAGGGAGTGCTACAAATAGCTTCCCTTGTCGTTATGGAGATGAAAGGAGGGTGAGGCACAGATTCTGACATGAGCTTCAGAATAACAAACAACAGATCAACATTAATGGCTGCCGCAGTTAGGAATATACTTAGAATATAAGTAATATATTGACCTATATTGTTTTAAATTTTAATTTGACATTCTTTAACTTGCCTCTAGAATCCAAAAAAACTCAGTTTTGATTTGTATTATTTGTACGGAAGAATCACTTTTTCATTTGTTATGTCCTACTTTAATTCAATCCATTAAAAACACATGCATATAATACGTTTAATATGAATTTTGCATTTTATCTCACTCAGGTGTATTGATAACAATAATCATTTCAAACATACATGCTCCAGCACATCCCTGCAGTCGCAATACCGTGATAACAAATAAGATAAATAATAATTCCCTAATATTACCTAATACCAATTCAAATGAAAATTTTCTAACTGATCCAATGTGTCTGTTAAAACTGGCTGTGAATTGTGTTTAACTATGGGAAAAAGCCTTCAAATATTAATAACATTAAGTTATGGATATGGGATTTGGGAATTGGAGCTATTTTGTTTTCATTTCTAATGCAGTTTTAACCAATCGCACATTCTCCATTTGTTTGGAAAAGTGAGTGAGAGTTAACTTTAGAATAATTTTGCAATGCTTCGTTAGAAACCAGAGTCTCTAACCACTCAGTCCATGGGTCTCACATGAGCATGTGCATCACATAAGGCACTAAACACACAGGTGGCTGGGCCACACCCCCCCAAGCCCTTCTGGTTCTGTGAGGAGGAGGGGGAACAGGAAACAGGTATTTCTAACAAGTCCCCAAGTAATTCTGATGCTGCCACACTTGAAGAACTACTACACTGGATTATTATTTTTCACAACTCTTTTTTTTTTTTTTTTTTGGCCGCCAAGCGGCTTGTGGGATCTTAGTTCCCCGACCAGGGACTGAACCCGGGCCCATGGCAGTGAAAGTGCGCAGTCCTAACCACTGGACCGCCAGGGAATTCCCCATGTTTTCACAACTCTTACGCATATTTTTAGCTATCCAGTTTATGTACCTGATCACCTAACCTGGTCAAACAGGGTATTTACATTTCTTTCTTACGAACTAATTTTTGAGGACCTACTGCGTGCAAGCCGGATGCCATGTTAACACCAGAAGCAAGAGCTGTGGGTCATGAGATGTTTCCCAACGTTTCTCTGAAGCGCTGAGACCACCCTGAGCACAGAAAGTCCCTGTGAAAGCAGCCCTGTATCCACGGGTGAACGACATGCCGGGGGCACAAGGCCGGACCACACTCTCACCAAATCAGTTTGGCTGGGCCGCTCTGCGTGCACACACATACGCCTTCTGTCGAGCTAATCGGTCCCGAGGGAGCAATCTGGACCGCCTGGGATTTCACTGCTTCTTGATGTACTGATGAGAACCACTGCTATTCCGTTGTGAAGGGGAAATTTGTAAAGGTCAAAATTCACCCCCAGGCCCAGGGCACCTAATGGGCTTGCTCCGAAGAGGCCCTGGGGAGAATTTATTTGACTCGGCAATGTTTCCCTCCAAGCAGATGCAAACCAGCCTACCTTTGCTTAAAAAAGGCCATGAGACTCAGCCACGCGCTGTAGCTTGTGAGGGGTCAGAGGGCGGAGCCAGGGCAGATGGGGCCACTGTCGCTCTCTCCCCCGCGTCACAGCCGTGAGCTCCCTCCAACACACCTGATGACGCCACGGACACATTAATTATCGCCATCGCCCATCGGGCTTCGTGCCGCAGGCCTGACTGACCCTCCTCTGCCTATGACCCTGTTCCGCTCCCGCCTCCCAGCCCAGGTCGTCAGAGGAAGCTGCGGCTGCCTTGAGAAAGAATCTGATCACAGATACGGTAATTAGGAAAAGAGGCGTGGAGGCGGCTAGTTAAATACATGGAGGATATAAAGCCAGGTTGGGAACACAGGGTGATTCAGAGAATGGGCAATGGAAGCCCCTGCATACGTCTTTATGGACGAATGCGTAGAAACCTGGGTCTGCTGCTCACTAAAGCTCTGGACCCTAAATGGCCTCCTATGTAAGTTAACTGGCCCTACAACAAACTACCCCCAATCTTAGTGGGCGAAGGGGGTAAATAGCAGCCGTGTGTTAATCCCCATGCGCCCAGGGGGCAGTGGCAGTTCTGCCGATCTGGGTGAGGCTTGCCTGCTGAGCTAGCTGCTCACGTGTTTGTAGAAGCCGGCTTGTTGGCTGGAAGCCCGTGGATGGAGGCTGGCCTGGGCGGGGATGAATGAGCTCTCCCGCAGGTTCCCTCCAAATCCCCACCAGGGAACCCTCTCACGGTGATCACGGGAGAGACAGCACCGAAGTGCAAGCATCCAACGTGCTACTGTCCCATTGGCTAAAGCAAGTCATCTGAGGCCAGAATCACTGTGGGAGGGCACGAAGGAAAGGTCTGGGTCCAGGACCAGAGATGCACTCAATCTACCACCCCTGATTTTTTTGTTGTTTTTTTAAATTCAGAAACCTTGGAAATTTGAAAAGGTATAAAAGTCACCATATTTCACTATCTAGAGGAAAAAATATCCTGCTATATCTCTGCCCTGTCTTTTTTTCTATGATTATATGCAATTTCATTTACAAAACTGTAATCATATGATTTGTATCTTTTTTCCAGTTATTATATTGTGCCCATTTTCACAAATTTGAATTCTCCTTAAGCTCCACGATTTTTTAAGCCTGCCTAATAGTCTGAGTTGCTGTTATGCTATATTACTTTAAACATTTTCAAATTTCTAAAACTTTATTATATATAATATTGCTTCTTGAGAAGAGTTAATTTGAGAAGAGTTGATTAAACTGAAAATGGGCCAATTATTCTTAAGTTTCTCAATGCCTATTACCAAAATGCTTTCCAACATGTTTGTTCTACTTCCATGACCAATAATGAATGAACTGTGCTCTCCGCAACCTGAGTGTTTTCTTGTTTTATTAAAGCATTGGTAAGAAGAAGAATAACTGCACCTACCTCTGGGGCCATAGTCAGGATTCAAATAGTTAATCCACATGAAGTCACAGAACAACGTTAGATGACCATTAAATAAATGGTAGTCAAATTATTACTCTTACTATAGTAATTTGAATGTATTTGATTATCATGATTAAGTTTAATTTCTAATTTTTTATCTTCTTTTGTGAATCATCTCTTCATTTTCCCTTCACCTTTCCTGTTTTTCAGTCGATACTTTCTGTCATCTCTTGTTTTATTTCTGTGCTTCCCCTAACAGCTTCTATTTTCACTTTCTATTTTATATTAGAAGAATGCCGAATTTAAACTTCCCTCACAAAATTCTTTTGGGAATTGCACTATATGAAACAAATGAAATTACTAGTGTCCGTGTTGCCAGGTTTCCACAATAACACCGAGTAAAACAGTCAGAGAGAAACCAGCATCTGAGGACAGAGACAAGCCTGGATATAGCCTCAACACTTTGAACTGTGTCCATGTTTCTCATGTTTCCCCTGAATAACTGGAATTTCTCTTTTCCTCAGTATCCAACAATGAAGTTGGCCCAGGCCGATGGGAAGACGCTCTCACCCAGGATTCTCAGGTTTCTATATTTTGTGCTCCTGTGCTGGCACCGTCAGGAATGGGTGGCTTCTCCTGGATTGATGATAAGCAATGATTGTTTCATCCATCAAAGAGTCATGTACCACAATGTTCATTGCAGCTCTGTTTACAACAGCCAGGACATGGAAGCAACCTAAGTGTCCATCGACAGATGAACGGATAAAGAAGATGTGGCACATATATACAATGGAATATTACTCAGCCATAAAAAAGAAACGAAATTGCGTTATTTGTAGTGAGGTGGATGGACCTAGAGTCTGTCATATAGGGTGAAGTAAGTCAGAAAGAGAAAAACAAATACCATATGCTAACACACATATGTGGAATCTAAAATTAAAAAAAAAAACGTTCTGAAGAACCTAGGGGCAGGACAGAAATAAAGACGCAGATGTAGAGAATGGATTTGAGGACACAGGGAGGGGGAAGGGTAAGCTGGGATGAAGTGAGAAAGTGGCATGGACTTATATATACTACCAAATGTAAAATAGATAGCTAGTGGGAAGCAGCCGCATAGCACAGGGAGATCAGCTAGGTGCTTTGTGACCACCTAGAGGGGTGGGATAGGGAGGGTGGGAGGGAGACGCAAGAGGGAGGAGATATGGGGATATATGTATATGTAAAGCTGATTCACTTTGTTATAAAGCAGAAACTAACACACCATTGTAAAGCAATTATACTCCAATAAAGATGTTTAAAAAAAAAAAACAGAAATGACACAAAACACTAGAATTACTCTGTGTGTGGAAGATAAATGTCTTCTCTCCTCACTGCGTTTTATTGGTAACGATTAAGTTGATATAAATGTATATCCCTGCAGCCTCTTGTGTGCATTTCAGACTCAAACATTCATTATTGCTCCCCCAGTATAATAGCCTAGATTTTAATTTTAGATAGCTGAAATGGCAAGTCATAGATTTTTAAATCACTGAGTAATTTTTAATTAATGTCTATTTGTTTTCATTGTGAAGCTCTGCTGAAATAATCAATAATGGAAGTTGAAAGTTCAGGCCATGGCAAGTGTTATATGAATTCATATTGGCTGTAAATTATTTGTAGAATCTATAATTTTTTGATAAAAAAATAGTTTGTTAAATTGGCCTCTGGTTAAATTGGTCTGTCAAATTGGTCTTTGCATAGATGCCTAAAGTTACAGTTTCACTTGAGTTTTCTGTAAAAGTAATGGACAGAGGAAATTTGAGAAAGTCAAATAAAAGGGAAATGTATCACCAAAAAGTCTGAAGTTCCACCTGAGGTCAGTGGTCATTAATTAAAGTGAGACATCTCAGGATGGCCCAGGGCTTTTATTCAACCGTAATGAGATACTTGGTTACAGACACAGAGTAGGTAGAACATCGGATTTAACCAAGAAGAGGTACGGCCCAGTGACTACAACAGAGTTAGACAGGGCAAGGGAGTTGAGTGTCCAAGATCAGAACTGTGACAATGGACTGTGGAAGTGAATCAGAGGAAAGGAATGGGAACGGGAGGAGAGTGTGGACAGGAAGAGGATGCTGAGCTCCCCGGAGGAGATGCCCGAGTGGGGAGTCCTGAAGGAACGGAGGGACCAGAAAGAGCAGCTGGAGACAGACAGGTGGCCAGGGAGATGTGAGACACAGCACAGTCCTTGATGAAAACAAAATCTAGGCTGTTATTCTGGGTTGAGATAAGATGAAAACAAGGAAGACAGAACACTGGATGCAACATCTACAAAGATGGTAAGATCACCATGAAAAAATGTCACATTCAGTGGTGGGGAGAAAAATCACTGAGCCAAGTGCTAAAATGCTCAATAAATTAGGGGAGTCAAAAACAGTGTCTTGCAAGTCAGAGGCGAGTATTTTAAAAGAGCTGGCAGGATGGAGATTTGAACAGTTCCATCAAAGCAAAAAAAAATATGATTTCACAAACTCAAAACTCCTTTTCCAGGTCTCTGAGGGCCCTTGAGCAGATGTGTACCCTGCCAAAGTAAATGTGATAAAAGAAGGAAAATATCTTTTCTGAGATTAACCAAAAAAAAAAAAAAAAAAACAGAAACAAAACTCATTACCTTTTCTTAACAAAACTAGCAAACAAAATTAAAGGTTGAAAAGTTGAAAAGTGATTCCAAGTACTGGTTTGCGGAATACAGTGTGGCAGGAAATGTGGCGTTAAAAAAAAGCAGGACACAACCAAGTTTTCTGTGACATCGGCTCCGTGGGGAAGTGGTCTCCCGGCTACCCCTGTGGTCCAGCCAGGCAACTGCAGAATCAGTGATACCCACCTGCTTACTCTGTTCACTGTACACTCACTTGCTACCACCTCGGAGAAATCCCCCCAGACTCGAAGAACTCAGAACTGCGCAAATACCATACTGTCCCATGAGGAAACAGACACCTGACAATTTGAAAAAGCGCTTAACCTTTTTTTAAATAAAAATTTTTAGTAAGATCATATTGAAAAATATATTTTTGAGAAAAATACCAGTGACATTTATTAGAGGCATATTCAGCTAAGAAATGCAGAATAATTATTCTTGATACATATTCATATATTTTAATCCATTTCATAGCTGAAGCTGCCTCTTTAAAAAAGGTTTTAACTTTTAAAATTTTTATCAGGGTATAGTTGATTTACAATGTTGTGTTATTTTCCGGTGTAAAAAGGCTTTAACTTTTTTTTAAAATATCTTTATTGGAGTATAATTGCTTTACAATGGTGTGTTAGTTTCTGCTGTGTAACAAAGTGAATCAGCTATACATATACATATATCCCCATATCTCTTCACTCTTGCGTGGGCTTTAACTTTTGAATGGAGTGGGTGCCCGAGGGATTCCGGGATCCTCAGCACCCCCTCTCGAATTCCCAATAGCTCCTTGCCTCCTGCTCCTCCCCCATAGAGAGGAGTGGGATCATTTTTTTAAATTAATTTTTATTGGAGTATAGTTGATTTACAATGTTGTGTTAGTTTCAGGTGTAGAGCAAAGTGAATCTGTTATACATATACCTATATCCACTCTTTTTTAGATTCTTTTCCCATATAAGTCATTACAGAGTATTGAGTAGAGTTCCCTGTGCTATACAGTAGGTTCTTATTAGTTATCTATTTTAGATATAGTAGTGTGTATATGTCAAAGAGGAGTAGGATCTTGATGATGGTGAGGTGTGTCTTATGCTTGGGTCATGAGAGATGCTCTAATAAGAAGTGTGAAGTAGGAAAAGGAGAAACTGTACAGTCGTGCACTCTGGTTCATGGTCTGTTCAGGCTGCTATAACAAAATACCACAGACTAGCTGGCTTTATACACAACAGAAACGTCTTTCTCACAGTTCTGCAGGCTGGAAGGGTGTCAGCACGGTCAGGATCTAGTAAAGGCCCTCTTCCAGGTTTCAGAGAGCCGACTTCTTCACCCGCATCCTCACAGGGTTAAGGGGCAAGGGAGCTCCGTTGGCCCTCTTTTATAGGGGCACTTATCCCATTCATGAGGTTTCCACCCCTATGACCTAATCACCTCCCCAAAGCCCCACCTTCTAATCATCACCTTGGGGATTATGTTTCAACATATGGATTTGGAACAGAATAAACCACCACCACCACCACAAAAACCGAACAGAGAACTAAATTCTCAAAAGTAATTAAATTACTGTTGAAAATCTGTCTAATTCTTACATTCCTAAGAGACAAAATACTGCTTATATGATGTTTATTATTATCTAACATTGATACCTCCCTGCGAAATTTGCCTTTTCTTCTCATTAAATGATTAAATAAATCATGCTTTTCTGAGTTACCAACATTTACAGCATCATCAAGAATTATTTAGTAGACTTCACTTCCTTTCTAGATGGGAAATTTTAAAACTGGCTAATTCATGCCACGTCATATATATCAAGATGTGATTGCTTTGTTAAAATCCGATTGATGTAAAAATCTGCTTCCAGTTCTTTTGATTGCAAGAAATGGCACACGTTAGGAGTGGTAAAAATATCACACAGTTAGATGTCACTGAAAGACTGGGAGAATAGATATTCTTTGACAGAAATATAAGCAAATGGGTGCTGTGATTAAAGACAAAACTAACAACCAAAAGAACCAACAATATGTCAGAATGACCCTTCCACAAAGAAAAATACACGCCTACATTACCATTAAGTGACAGCTGAAAAGAAAAGCTAAAAATGGTTCACATGTGGTTGAGATAGGAAATAAAGAACTCAGCATTTATCAAGAAAAATATTACTGTATCAATGATGTCTTTTTTTTTTTTTTTTTTTAGCAAAACAGTATCTTTGAATGAAATCTTCGATGGCAATCAGTTGAAATGAACAGAAATGCCCAGATTGATTGTGGGGAGGGCTAGTGGTGGGTGAAGAAATGGGATTTCTTGATACCAGACTTCCCCCTTATCATTCTAAGGTTGCCCCCAAAACAATTCCAGTTTTTAAACAATATTAAATGATAAGGATACTAAATGGAATAATTAACATTGACTATTCACCACAAACAACCCTGAGAAAAAATACAAGGTGGGAAACTCATCTTCAAGGTCCTTCCACATCAATTTCCATATTCTTCTCTCTTGTTCTCTCTCACCACTCCCATCTACAATGGTGCTTACAGGCTGCCCATGTCCACCAGTAAAATCCACCATACACCTGCTGACTCCACAAGCCAGGTATTATGGAGGAGGCCGTAGTGATACCTTTCAATTCAGTTGAAGCCTACTGGACAGCTACTTGATGTAAGGTAATATGGTCAACACCATGGAAGCAAAATATAAAACCAGACACCATATAACCACTTCTTTTGACCAGAGGCCAATGCCACTACTTTTTACAGCCCTCGATCACCTCCCTAGGAGGGAAGGATACTCTCTAATAATAACACCTATTATTTCCTTAGAATGTACTATGAACTCTCATATGTTGCTGGTAGAAGTGCAAAGTGGTACAATCACTTAGGGAAACTGTTAGGCAGTATCTACTAAAGCCGAAGATAGGCATAACCTCTGATCCAGAAACTCCACTCTTGGGGGGGATGTGTGTGTGTGTCTGGTAAAGGAATGTACGGATACAGTCATGAGAGACCAGTTCAAGAATGTTGTCATATGCACTAATCATAACAGCCCCCCCCCGCAAAAGACGCAAAACATCCATGGACAGTAGGATGGGTAACCATATTGTCGTGTATTCATATAATGGAACACTCTCCACCAATGAGAACAGGCAAACTACAACTACTTACAGTAACAAAGATTAATCACACAAACACAATTTTGAATGAAGGGAGCCAGATGCCCACCCACCCCAAGATAAGGCAAAACTGACCTATGGCATTAGAAGTCAAGATTCTAGTTACCCAGTCTCTACACTGAAAGGGGTCCTAGAGTATTTCTGGTGCCCTAGTAATGGCTTGTTTCTTCATGTGACAGTTGATCACTCTAATTTCATTTGTCAAAATTCACTGCATTATACATTTATGATTTTTGCACTTTTCTGTATGCATGTTCTACTTCAATAACATTTTCCCCAAAAGAGAAGGAAATCAACTTAATTAACCACATTAACAAAACAATGGAGAAAACAATATTCACATTGATGCAGAAAAATAAAGAAAAATAACATTCACATTGATGCAGAAAAAGCAATCCATAAAATTCAGCTTTCATTAATGAAAACTTTCTTAGCAAACTTGGAATAAAAGGGAACTTCATAAATCTGATAGAGTGTATCTGAAAGAATCTTCCAGCAAACCTCACATTTCAGTGTGAAATATTGAAAGCTTTCCCTTGAGATCAGAAATAAAACAAGGATGTCTGCTATCACCAATTCTCTCTGACATTTTACTGGAAGGTCTATGTAATGCATTAAGGCAAACTTAGGAAATGAAGAAATAAAACTGCCATTATTCACAGATGACTGGTGCACATAGAAAATCCAAATGAATACAGAGATAAGCTGTCACAATTAAGATGTGAGTTTAGCACAGTCATGGGATAGAAGGGAAATATAGCAAAAATCAACTTATAGGTATGCACAAAAAATAGAAAATAAAATATAGAAATACAAAATCAAAATACATCTCAATTAGGCATTGATCCATTTTACAAAGCCACTCAAGGGCTCTACACAGAACATTTCAAACCACTATTTTAAGAAATTAGAAAGCATTTAAGAAATACTCTACTGAAAGACTATCAGAACTTCCTAAGTAGTAAACTTTGGAGGCTGGGTTCTTATTTTATTAGTGGTGACCAACGCATTGGACTCTTTTCCTAATGTCATTTACAAGTAGAATGATTCATTGCCATATAGTTCCACCTTACAGCTAATAAAATATAGTCTCCTTTATTTCATTTTAGTCACCAAATGACTTTTAGCCTCAAACAAAATGCTAAACTTTCCATTTTAGGAAGGATTAAAAGGTAATGTCATAATTAGAACTATTCAAAATCATGGATCTCAGACTCCAAAATGAATTTAAGAATTTCAACAAGGTCTGTGATTGTGCATCATCTTTGGAGCATTTGGAGGAACTGGGACTCGTCTGGCCAGTCCTCTGGCTAATTAGGAACATCCAGCCCTCATTTACAGTCACTCTTGATCAACGATTTTCCGTTGAACTTCATCATCTTTTAATCATGCACTTATTCAACACAAACTGTGCATGCTTATCTGTGACAGGCACTGCTTTAGGAATTAAAGATACAATGGAGAGCCCAGTCTTCTCTAGAATCCCTTCTCTCTGTTCCTCCCTTTCAACTTATTCTTTTTCCCTCTCACATATATTTCAATTACCATAAAAGACTCTGTGGTCACATAGCAGTGTTGTTTAGCTACTGACATCCCTCATCAGTTTCTATGTTTTGCTTCCAGATCAAATAAGATATTCAAATTTAGGTTTTTAAAGAGCTGAAGGAATTATCAAAAAGACATGAAGACACATCTTAAAAAATTAAAATTGTGATAGTGATAATTGTGACAAGCCACCGTAATGGATTATTTGGTATACAAACAGCTCATGCAGCTCTATGTCAAGAAAACAAACAAACAAACAAACAACCCAATCAAAAAATGGGCAGAAGACCTAAATAGACATTTCTCCAAAGAAGACATACAGATTGCCAAAAGGCACATGAAAAGATGTTCAACATCGCTAATTATTAGAGAAATGCAAATCAAAACTACAATGAGGTATCACCTCACAGAGGTTAGAACGCCCAGCATCAAAAAATCTACAAACAGTAAATGCTGGAAAGGGTGTGGAGAAAAGGGAATCCTCTTGCACTGTTGGTGGGAACATAAATTGACACAACCACTATGGAGGTTCCTATTAAAACCAATAATAGGGCTACCCTGGTGGCGCAGTGGTTAAGAATCTAATCCGCCTGCCAGTGCAAGGGACATGGGTTGGATTCCTGATCTGGAAAGATCCCTCATGCCGCAGAGCAACTAAGCCCGTGCTCCACAACTACTGAGCCTGTGCTCTAGAGCCCGAGTGCCACAACTACTGAAGCCCGCGCAGCTAGAGCCCATGCTCCACAACAAGAGAAGCCACCACAATGAGAAGCCCACACACAGCAATGAAGAGTAGCCCCAGTTGTCCACAACTAGAGAAAGCCTGTGCACAGCAGTGGAGACCCAGCGCAGCCAAAAATAAATAAATTAAAAAAAAAAAAAACTAACAATAGAACTACCATATGACCCAGCAATCCCACTCCTGGGCATATATCTGGAGGAAACCATAATTCGAAAAGATACATGCACCCCGATGTTCACTGCAGCACTATTTACAATAGCCAAGACATGGAGGCAACCTAAATGTCCACCAACAGAGGAATGGATAAAGAAGATGTGATACATATATACAATGGAATATTACTCAGCCATAAAAAAAAATAATGCCATTTGCAGCAACTTGGATGGACCTAGAGCTCATTCTAAGTGAAGTAAGTCAGATGAAGAAAGACAAATATCACAGGATATCACTCATATGTGGAATCTAATTTTAAAAAATGACACAAATGAACTTATTTACACAACAGAAACAGACTCATAGACATAGAAAAGAAACTTATGGTTACCAAAGGGGAAACGTGGAGGGGAGAGATAAATCAGGAGCTTGGGATGAACAAACACACACTACTATATATAAGACAGATAACCAACAAGGACCTACCGTATAGCACAGGGAATTCTACTCAATATTCTGTGATAACCTATATAAGAAAAGAATCTGAATCACTTTGCGGTGCACCTGAAACTAACACAACATTGTAAATCAACTATACTCCAATAAAATTAAAATATTTTAAAAATGGATTATTTTGTGGCAAACCACATACCATCACGACATACATTATGACTGGTTACTATAGATCACACTACGTCTTAGATATAGAAGTTTTCCAAGATGAAATTTTCTTATACTGAACATTACTGATTATCAAAATATAATTTGATCAGACCTCTAGTTTTTGATTTAAAACAGTGAATTTGAAGGCATTACAAAGCAATGAATTGGGGGTATACCACATACCAAGTTCCAGGTTATGGTATTAAATACATTTTTTAAAAATATGTCTTCCCATATGTAATACCATTCCTATATACAGAAGATAATGCTTTGACACATGGTTTAAAATATATCTCAGCCTCCCTTAAATTTCCTTTAGATATTTACATACAAACTTTATAAACATAAAAAAGGGGGAAAAGATAGTATCTTGAAAATAACCTTTCTTCTGTTTTCCTGACTTTAGATAAAACTTTTTCCCAGTTTTGTTTGTTTCTATCATGGTCTTGCTGGTGTTTTGTAGGATTGCTATCACCACAGAGGCTACTGATTTTTTTTTCCTTCAGAATATCTGTCCATGTTTTTGCTGCTCTTTCTTAACTATTTTTAGGGCATACTAAAATTCTCTATTGATTCTAAAGTAAAAAATGTATAATTTGACTTAATTCCTCATTTCTGAGATGAGATGTAATAAGCTGTGGATGATATTAAAATAGCATAATATTGTAACATAGATTATAACTGATGAACTTGGAAATCTACAATGTATGTATGTTTTAGGATCTCTGAGGAGGACAGATGATCGTACTTCACTGTCCGTAAGTAAGCTTTGGAATACTGACTTAAAATCATCAAGGGTTCTGAAGAGTTGAGCAACCTGTGGATATTTATCTCTTTACAATAGTTCTAATAAAAATAATTTACCATCTGCTTCAATGGTCCCCAAAAATGCCTGAACTAGCCTTACAGATTTGAAGACATGCTTAAATTTTTAAAAACTTAGTGTTCTAAAATGGTGAAACAATTTGAAAGAGGAAGGAATTGAGCCAATGAGAGGAAACAAAAACAAGTAAAAAGGTGTACAAGTATTTGCATAACTTGTGACTAAGTGGGGCAGAGGAGGAAGATATGGTACTATGACTGCATGTGCTAACTGACCAGACCTGGTCAGAGAAGTGATCCAGAGTTTATGCATTTGATCTGGGATCTCCCAGAAAGGTGGGGATAAAATGAGGAGGAAAAGGTATTCCTGGAATAAGGAATAGTTTCTTCAAAAGCCCTTTGCCAAAATAAGCACTCAGTGAATAATATGTTGAAATAATTCCAGTCTGTTCGAAGACAAGAGAACAGAGAGGAGGTGGAAAGCAAGATAAGAATGCAGGTATATGTAGGGTCCAAATACTGATCGTCCTAGAGGCTGTGTCAATGTTGTACTTCTTCTGAGACCAATGGGAATCATAGAAGGGTTTTGGTCAGGTGGTTGATATGACCACTGACTGCAACAAATCCTGATTCAAACAAAAAATTGTATGAGGAAAAAAACAAGATGATTGGAAAAGTTTCAATACTTACTGAATACTCAACATTGTTAAGAAATTATTATCTCAGTTGTGACAATGAAACTGAAGGGATGACTTTTAAAAGATTCTTTGTCTTTTATAGGTGTATAGAAATATATAGAGATGAAACGGTATGGTGATTAGAATGTTTTCAAAGTCATCCAGGGGGCAGTGTATGTGGGGATACAGATAAGTCAAGATTGGCCATGAGTTCATAATCATTAAAGCTACCCTAGTTTGCTGATGGAAATTAAGGTAAGTGAAAGGGACGAAGGGCCATGTAGAGTTAAGAGGGGCAGAAACTGATGACTCAGGGCATATGGAGGCTACTGGGAGATGGAAGCATCAAGGCTGACACACAGGCTTCCAGGCTGCACGCTTGAATGGACAGCTGTGCCATTCACTGCAATGGGAAACCACTTCAAAGACCAGGTTTTATGGTGGGTTTAAGAAAAGAGTGGGTCCAAGAACACCATTCTCTGCCTAGAAAGTTGTGAATTTGAGACATCTTTCAGACATCAAAGAGAAGATGCTGAATACAGAGTTGGATATGCGTCTGGAGCTCACAGAAAAGGCTGGACGGGACGTAAGAGTCTGGCAGCCACATACGCATCAATATATGTGGTACCGGAGCCATGTTAATGGAGGGAGGAGCCCAGGGAAAGACTCAGAGAAGCATCCTTCAGTTAAATCATCATGGCAGTGGGGTGGGGGAAACAAGTGGGTGAATTTGCGAATAACAGAGAAATATCGTTTAATCCAACAATCTTTTCTTTTCCATGAAACCTTCTTCCCCAAGTTTCTGGAAAGGATTATGACTGACTGACTTGGATTTCATGAGTGATCTTTCTCTGACGGTATCAATGATTATGAAAATCAGCAAAGAGCAAACTAGAAAACAGCTACTGAAAACTTAAGTTTTATATAAATATGCAAAATGGTTTTCCTAAAATCTTTCCCTGATAAGAAGCATGTCCAATAGTTTTTGAAACTGATCAATGTAGAACAGAGAAGGAAAAAAGTAAATAATGGTAAAATTAAGCTCACTGTGCATTGAAATAGTATTTTATGCTTGTCAACAAATTTTAAAATTAGTATTTCATTCAAAGGTCACAACCATGTTTTTGATAGATAGATCAAAGTTACTCATATTTTACAGATGAAGAAATCCAGACATAGGATTCTGCAAGATTGGTTTATTAATCAAGGTCATATTTCCAATTAGGCAACAAGCCAGAATTTGTAGTAAAAACCTTGCTTGTGCCTCATTTAGCTCTTTTTCTAAGATAATTAATTTAGAGAGTCCATCTGTAGTGGGTTCAACAGTATCCCCCCAAATTCATTTCTACTCAGAACATCTGAATGTGACCTTACTTGGAAATAGGGTCTTTGCAAATTTCATTAGTTAAGGATTGAAATTGGATCATACTGAATTAGGGTGTGTTCTAAATCTAATGCGAGTGTCCTCAGAAGAGAAAAGCATGCACAGAGGCACAGAGGCACAGAGGCACAGAGGCACAGAGGCACAGGGAAGAGGACGATGGAGATGGAGGTGGAGATTGCAGTGATGTGTCCACAAGGCAAGACACTCCAAGGATTTGTTACAACCGCCAGAAGTGAGGAGAGAGGCATGAGACAGTTTCTCCCCAAGAGCCCCCAGAAGACGCTAGCCATGCCAACACCTTGATTTCCCACGTCCAGCTGCCAGAACTGTGAATGAAGACATTTCTACTGATTTAAACCACCCAGTTTGTGATATTTTGTTACAGCAGCCCTAGGAAGTCAGTCTACCATCACTTACAGAAAAGAATTTATTTACTAATGAAACTCATTTTCTTCATGAAACCAAATGCCCTTTGATTCCAGTGTCTCTTGAAGTATGCAATGTAGATTTTTCTGTGGTTAATCTGGAATTGTGAGAGAGCAGAACAACTGACAGTGTTTAATTTACTTCTTTCCATTTGCAGTTGCAAATGAAATTTGCTTATGTTACGGCTGATTCTATCTGAAGTATAGAGGTTCCTTCTAAATCTCTCTCCAGACCTCGATTTATCTTCTTCTATTTTTATTCAAGTGTTCTTCCATTTTTAAAAATAATTGAATTACAGTCTCATTAAGGGTGAAAATCATGTCTGCTTGCATTTAGTTGATTACCTCGTGGATAGAACAATTGAAATACCACTCACTGCCTTTTTACCAAACCAAACCCCAGAAGTGATTGATATTGTTCCACTTATCTCTTTCTCAACATTACATAACAAAACCTGGAAGAGAAACTTCTCTAGGACTAAGAAAAACAACAACACCTTATTTGTTAAACACTTTGTTAAATACTGTGAATGCAGTGCAACTTGCTGTCAGACCACATCACCCCACCTCCTAAACGTTTTCTTTCTCAGAAAAAGCTTACCCTTCATCTTGTCAATCATACAGCTATTACACTGTAGAGGATGGAATGCATTCTTGGTAATCTTTTTATCTTGTTACCTTGTCTCTCCAATTTCACTCATCCCTTTTTACTCAAAATCATATCACTTTTTCTTAAAGCTCATTTTTAGCAAAAATCTAGAACTTACCTCTCCAGAGGAAAAAAAAAAAGACGAGATTACAATCACAGCTTCAATATTTAGAATTAGCCCCAATTAGGGCACACCTGAAGTCTTTGGTCATAAGCCCCTCCTTCTCTAATGCCTGCCTTAGAGACTGCCAAACCCAGGTGATGGTGGCCGACTCCCTTGCTGTACCAACTCTGAGTTAACAGTTTCTGCTCGCTCTCATTTGGGGGATCTTGACTGATTTCACAAGAGAGTAAGAAACAATGTTTCTGCTTGGTTGGCACTTGAGAGGGAGATCTTGGTGTGACTGTTTCAAAAGCAGAAACACAGATAAGGCTATTGCTGTTTTCACTGGCTGATTCTTCTCAGTAACTTGAGCCTACACAATTTGTCCTGTTTTCCAACATGTACTCTGCACTCAGAATCCAACTTTATAAATATCTGTTACAGGGGCAACTCAAGTCCTCTGATGTGTGATTACCACACAATTCATTTGATTAGGTTCTCTCTCATAAAGCTTGTATTTTTATTTCTACTCTTCCATGTGGATTCCAACTTATCATCAAGGCCAATATGCAATGAAGTGAACTGTCATCACGTAAGGATTGACTTCTTATTTTTAGTTTGTGCCACGTTCACAAGGAAAACTAAGGAATTTTTTCAAATGACCATCTGTTATCTTTGCCTTACAAGAGACAAATCGATGCTTTAAATAAATAAATAAGAAAGTGTTAATGTTTTAAGAGGAGATGTAATTCCCAGGGAAAAGAGGAGAGAGGCAGGGAATATCTGGAAGCAGAGATGAAGTCGTGCATTACTCAGGTGGTCACTGCTTCCCAAAGAGAAACAGCTGGCCCAGCCACACAGGACATCTCTGGACTGTGTATAGCATCAGAGGACAAAGAGAGAACAAGTATCTCCAGCTCCCTGTCACCTCCTGTCTCTCACTGGTCAAAGTCCGGCCCACTAGGCGTTAACTCCTCATTGCCAGCTTTCATCACCCGAGCATTTCAGACATTCACAGGTGCAGCCACACGGCATACTCTGGACCACAGCAGACTGGTAGGAGGAATCAAAGCCTCTGGGGGGTCCATCAGGTCAGGACCGCCTACTGCAGCTTGTGTGTCTCCATCCAGTGGTGACAATAGGGATCCTTCTAGATGCCAGCACTTACCCCGGGGGGAGGATGAGAGAGCCTGTGCTATTAGATGATGGGGCAGTGGCCATGGTTTGGAGGTGGCAGCAAAGGCTGGGACTCACTCCATAAACAAGTAGCCAAAAGCCCAAGACCCAGTGAAGCCAAGAGAAACGTGACCCACACAGGTTTAACCTGGGAAGACTCTGACAAATGAAGTGTCAATACAGTAAAGCTCTGAAGTAAATAAATTCTCCTAAAAGGGGAAATAGAAAGCTGTAGGATGCCAGAATGTATGTTACTGGAATATACAGCCACCTGCCCTTCCAACAGAGTGAGCAGAATACAATCATACTAATGGATTCCCATTTAATAATGGGAATCCTGAAACCACTTGTCTTCAGCTAGTGTGAGTTTAGAGAAGCAACAGTGAAAATAATCTACCCTGAGATTAAGGATTAATTTAGGCTGACCAAAACAAAATATAAAGAGAACATAAGACATTTTTAATGTCTGAAAAAAGTTATTTTGAGGAAAAAGATCACTATTGCCTTTGATGTATAAACATAGTCCGACACATGTAACAAGGAAAGAGAATTCATTCACAGAAAAGCCATGCTAAATGAGACGTCACAATGCTTTTGACTGTTTAATTGCTTACGAAACTACTAATAATATTTCAGTATGTATTTGTTTTACAAGAACTTAGAAAATTTCAATTCAAAAATGATTACAAAGCATATTTATTTTCAGTGTCTGATCTACGAATGAATCAGGTCCTGGGGCACACGTGGTCTTGAAAGACTACTGTCATCAAAAGTGGTCCTGAAGCATGTTAGTAAAAGGACATTAAAGCTAATACGTGTGGGATATGCAAATATTTGGATACTAGATTCCTTTTCCCTCGATTTCTCTAATCCCTGTAACATGCAGCACAGGAACGAGTTCTTTGTTTGTGTTCAATAAAGCTTCAGATATGAGAGGGCACTGCTGCCACCTCTGTCCTCCTCCCCAACTGCCCAGGCAGGGGTCCTGCTCTCACCCCTTCATGGGGCACCTTCTCCAAACTACACCACTTACTAGTAAAAGAGTTCCAGAGACAAGACCGCTAGTCAGTCAAGAGCAGCCTTGTGTCTGTTAAATCCCCAGCTGGAGGCCTGCCCGGACTAATGACTGATTGACTGATTTCATCTGCAACACGATGTCATGGAAACCACAGTGAACTTGGAGTTAAAAGATGTGGTTTAAATGCTGAGTAAGAGACTTTCAGCCCTCTGACGTCGGGAATGTAATTTTACCTAAGCATCAGTTTCCTCACTCAAACAAGGGAATTCTAACATCTGGTTAGAATATACAGCCGATGGTTGTAACAAACCCAAAACAGGAGAAGCTTAAACAAGGTAGAAGTGATTTCCCCTGTGCCTCATAGTAGGCTCCTGAGACACCCACGCCTGATGTGGCAGCTCCACGGGGCTAGGAACTCGCGCTGCTTTCTTGTTCTCCCATCACTGATGATGTAGCTGTGTCTGCAGGGTGAAAGGAGGCCCATAATCACACCGGCTGGGGTCACATCCCAGCTGACAAGGGGGAAACGGGTGAAACACAGACCTCTCTCTCCTAAGGGCACAAGCAGTGCTGCGCTGGGGATGGCCAGAACCAGCCTATGAGAGCCAGCTGTCTACTTTTCAGGAACTACAGGAGCTGGTTGTTAAACACAGCCTTTGTTAAAAATTATAGAAATTCACAAATTATGTAAAAAAAACAAGGGCAGCAGATGCTCAGATCTCAACCCTTCCTAATTACAGCACGACATTTCACTGTTACCCCTGTTCTCTGGTTATTTACTCGTAGCGTCTCTGTGTGGGAAACCACATGACCACGGGCCCCTGCAGGCCTGCAGACAGTGAAGAGCCTTCATGCTGCATCTTGAAATCCATCATGGTTGGTGTGTTTACACTACAGAATTGGCAAACATACCAATTCAGGCCTAAATTTATTGTTCTGCTGATTGTCTAAGATCACGAGCTAACAAACCACGGAGAACCTGCTTTCACTCAGTCCTTACACTAAGAAGGATTTTTTTTTTCTTTTTTACATTTTAAAGTATAGAAGGAAGGAAGGAAAAGCGGGAGGGAGAGAGAGAGAGAGCAAAAGCATGAGAGAAAGAGAGACAGAAAACGTGTGACAGAGGCAGACTATTATGTGTTATGAGGTTGCAAGAAATGTTCCTGAACCTGATGGACAAAATATTAAAAATGCAAATGAAACTGAGAAGCCTCCTTGCTGGCTGTCGCCCTCAGGAGATGGAAGCAGCCTCATTCCTTGTCATGTGGCCCCTCAGCTTCTAAGCCAGTGAGAAAGATTCTCTCTTGTGTTGAATCCCTCTCAGGCTTTGACTCTTTAACCAGGAAGCACCCAGTGCCTTCCAGGTGCTCACCTGAATAAGCTCAGGGGATAAGCACGCTCCCTGGAAGTCAGCCACACTCTCACCACCACGGGAAGGCCCCGCCCCGGATCTGTCTCTATAGTTACAGGTCCCGCCCCCAATCAAGAGGATGGATTCCACATGGCCTTGGATCACTGGCTCATACTGGAAATCCTCCTACTGCAGGGGGAACCTCATCGTTGGTGCCACATCTACCTCTTTTATTTACATTATTATTTTGAGAATTTAATGAGATCATGGATATATAAAAGCATTTTATTAAAATAGAAAGTCTGTAGTGTTAAAAAGTGCTCTGTAAAAAGTTACAAGTGCTATGAAGTCTAAAGTTCTTCTTCCTGACCTCTACTCTTCCTCAAATTCATGTATCTGAATGTTTGATAACAGAGCTCCTTTCCAATTCCTAGTTCAGAACCCAGGATGCAGGTACATCTCTGACCCTGCTCTGGTTTTGTAACTTCTTCCAAGTCCCCCTGAAGAGCTTATTGAGCCCAGGCGTAGGATGGGGTCTGAGAACATGAGGAATACGAGACCCCTTCATGGTCAATCTAGCAGGTTCACTGTTTACTGAATAATCCTTCCTTTGGTAATGAGAACCCAAGATATTCCACTCTTCCTTCCCTCTCCCTCCCCCCACCCCCTCCTCCTTTCACTCTCTCCACCCCTCCCCTCCCCCTCTCTCCTTTTATTTCTTTCACTAACACACTTTAAAAAGTGTATAAAAAAACAAAGCCGTCCAGAGTTGGACAAGAGGAAGTTAACTTGCACCTCTAGTCAGCTCCCAGACACTGCTTCTTTGGCCAGAAGCCAGAAGATGATTAGGACAGTTTTTTAACGTCATCTTTATAACATGCTGCCCATCGTATAAGCTACTCCTAAATATTCTAAGGAAATGAGGAGGCAAATGTAACAGATTCTCCCCCCAGAGGGGCCCAGCCTTTCAGTAAGATGTTATGCGCCCAGGCACACGAGAATCTTTGAGGCTTCTTTCAACAGAAAGAGTTACAATATTTGATTTGAGCTTCTTTTTAACTGAGAGCAGTATTTTCAGTATTGATGGTTAACAAGAACTTACTTCAGGTGCAGAAATAAAGCAAAAAACAACCAGCTGTATTTCTCACAAGGTCTGCAGAAACACTGGGAACCCACGCGCACACGGATGACATGTAAACAAAAGTTGCATCTGCCATTTCAAGTGCCCACGATGTCACCTCCACCCCATCTTTTTAACAAAGATTAAGATAATGCCCCCAGCCGTTGTTAAAAACAAGACAGCGGGCCCAAAATGGAGTCACTCAGTCTAAGCCCCGCATCACCAAACCGAGACAAACAGTTTCAGCTCTCCCAGAAATGGAATCTTAAATAAATCCACCAGAAAGCCCCTGACTGGCGCTAGTCAGGTAATCTGCCTGATGGGCCCCTGCCATCCCCTGAAGGAAAGTAACTTTGCAATAACCAACCGGCTTTTTTGACTAATAAAACTTCCTTGTTCCCGCTCCCTTCTGCCTATAAAATTCTTTCATTTTGTACAGCTTCTTGGAGCTTCTTTCCATCTGCCACACTGGATGCTGCCTGATTCGAATCAACTTTTGCTCTTAAAACTTTTAATATGCCTCGGTTTATCTTTTAAATAAATAGGCGTCAGAGAGGGAACCTAAGGAGACCCCGTCCCCCGACAGCCCCCAGGAGCACTGAGCAACCAGGGAAGGTACCTGCTGAGTCCCTGGAGCTGGCTGTTTTCTCGCTGCCTCTGGAGGTGCTGGGCAAGTCCTGTCGGTCCCGGATCCTGGACCCGCAGCTCTTGCCTCATGAGCTTTCCGACCATCTGAGCATTTCTTTTTCTGGCCTGGGTCCGGAAACCTGCTGGAGGCTGACTGGTCTGACGTAGAAACGCTCACGCCTGGGGTGGGAGTGGATCTGACTTGAGCCGGAGCGGAGCCAGCGTGAGGCCTCAGGTGAATAAAATTGTGTTTTAAGGCTGAACTAGCAGGTTAAACTTATCAAAGATAATCTTGAATTAGAGGGGCCATAGTGAGAACTTTTTAACCTAGGTAAGTGTGAAATAAATACATATGTATATATATAAATTGGTCTCTGCCCCTGGCTCCCGGCACAGAGCTCCTAAAACCCTTATAAATTCCTACGTGATAAGAACACTAGGAGCAACTCCTGTTCTAATTTGTCTTTGACGCAGGACTCCTAAACTCTTGTAAATTCCTAAATGATAAGAGCACCAGGGACATCCTGTTTCTAATGAGGCAACCCTGGGTGGACCCCTGGTGAGATACTGGATGGGGGCTGGTCACCAGAAACACCAAGCCATGGTTAATAACTTGGAATTTTCAGTCCTACCCCTCATCCTTCAGGGAGGGGCTAAAAACAGAGTTAATCATTGGTCATGCCTACATGAGGAAGTCTCCATGAAAATCCAATAGTAAGGGATTCGGAGAGTTTCCAGGTGGGTGAACCATCTCTACCAGGAGGGTGGGGCACCCCTGCTCCAGGGAGGCAGAAGATCCTGCACTTGGGAGCCTCCCAGACCTTGCTCTGTGTACCTCTTCAGCTGGCTGCTCATCTGTAGCCTTTATCATACCCTTTAATAAATTGATAAATGTAAGCCAACATTTGCCTGAGTTTATGAGCTGCTCTAGCAGGTTAATCTCATCAAACATAAGGAGGGGCTGTTGGAGCCTCCCATCTATAGCCAGTTGGTCGTTAGCACAGGTGGTAACCTAGCTGCCACTGGCATCTGAAGTGTGTCTGGGGGTGCAGAGTGGGGAACAGTCTTGTGGGACTGAGCCTTCAATCTGTGGGATCTGACACTCTCTCTGGGTAGACAGTGGCAGTTATAAATTGTAGGACACCCAGCTGCTGGCTCAGAGAATTGCTTGGTGCGGGGAAGAACCTCCACACATTTGGTGACCAGAAGTTTGAGAAGTAAAGTGTTCTTTAGAGACTCACAGGAGAGAAACACACGGTGGGGAAGAACTGGGTTTTTCTCCAGTCAGGAGTAGGAAAACTGAGTTTTTTTCCTAAACAATAAGCTAATCCATTTATGAGATGCTCTAGAGAAAAAGGGGTCTCAACCAAGCACTCACCCTAAGGGTGGAGGGAAACTTAACTTTCCTCCTTTACAGTTTCTGGTGACCAGGATGAGACCCCCTGGGACAGTCCACTCACTCCAGAGCTGCAGACGGCATCCTGGGAAAACTGGCAGAAGCCGGCAAAGGGTGACAACTGTTACCAAAATCACCTCTCCCGGATCTCTATCTGGGGTGGCTGGGTGAGAGAGAAAGATAACATTTCGTGTCGTCTTTCCCTTTGCAGATTCAGACTCTTAAGAATTTGGTACCCACTGCTTGTTGATCTCTCTCACCCAGGACAGCTATTGCCTTCTTGTTTGTCTTGTTTTGTGTCCTGAGAACTTAGCTTGGCAACCATCAGGTTGGGGGCCCCAAGATGTGGCCAGACAGAAATGCAGGTTGCACTCCCTTGGCAGCTAGGGTTCTGCCAACTGCTGCCAGCTCTTGGGGGAACCGTCTACGTCTCCTTTCCTTTTGGCTGTCCTTGGGAGTGGCTCTGGATCTTGGGAAAGTAGTGTCTTTTGCACCCTCTTTGGGGACATCTTTTGTATCCAAGCGGTTGTTCAATACTGCCAGGAGTATCTACTGTTTGTCCCGGCTGAAACCTGACAAGATGTTTGTAAGGAATGTTTTAAAAGTAGCTCTATGGTCAGAATTGGTCAAATCGGAAGCTGATATTCAGAGCCCAATAGGAACTTTTCTTTTTAGGTTTTCTCTGCTAAGCTAAAATGAAATGATGAATCTAGATGCAAGGAAAGAAAAATTGAAGCATTTGTGGAAAGATTTACTAAAACATTCAAAAAACACAAAGCTCTAAATGTAGAACATAAGAATATTTTGATTTCCATTTTAGTTGAAGATCTTCTCCCTAATATAAAGAACCAAACTGAAAATAATGTAGTTGGATGGGTGGGTCAGCCTCCGTATCATTCAGGTGAGCCCCAACTCTTTGAGAAATGAAAAAGAATTGTACTAGGGCTTCCCTGGTGGCGCAGTGGTTGAGAATCTGCCTGCCAGTGCAGGGGACACGGGTTCGAGCCCTGGTCTGGGAAGATCCCACATGCCGCGGAGCAACTAGGCCCGTGAGCCACCACTACTGAGCCTGCGCGTCTGGAGCTTGTGCTCTGCAGCAAGAGAGGCCGCGATAGTGAGAGGCCCGCGCACCGTGATGAAGAGTGGCTCCCGCTTGCTGCAACTAGAGAAAGCCCTTGCACAGAAACGAAGACCCAACACAGCCAAAAATTTTTTTTAAAAATGAATAAATAAATAATAAAAATAAAGGAATTCCAAAAAAAAAAAAAGAATTGTACTAGTTTTATAACTCTAGCCTTTAGAAGATCAGAAATGTGGCCCTAGAAATAATTCAAAGCCCACCTATCCTTCTTACCAAGCCCAAAACCTCCCCTACCCATCTCAAAAGGACTGCCAATATTGTAAAAAATTTGGATTTAGGAAACAGAAGCCCTTCATGGTAGAACTTGTACTGTTTTTCAGTGCCTTTTGAGATGTAACTATTCTACATGGTTTTCTCCAGTAGCCAACGTAATTCTTAATCAGAAAGAAAAAACAACAACATAAAGGCTATTTTGAAAACTAGACCTATAAGAAAATCTTAAAAGTCTCTTCCACAAATATTTGTAAAAAGCTTTAGCCATCTGAGCAAGTAATCTTAACTTATTCCATCTGCCAGAAAAGCAATTTGAATCCAACCGCTCTTTTATAAATTAGTGAGTTTTGCATTAGTGTACCTATCCTGTGACTAAAATCAGGATAGTGACTTTTTTTCTACCTTCAGATAATATTGCCAAAGTTAATTAGTGAAGAGTTCTGTTTAACTGACTTAAAGACAGATGAATCTAAAAATAAAAAAATGGTTCTGAAAAACCTAGGGGCAGGACAGGAATAAAGATGCAGACGTAGAGAACGGACTTGAGGACACGGGGAGGGGGAAGGGTAAGCTGGGACGAAGTGAGAGAGTGGCATGGACATATATACACTACCAAATGTAAAATAGATAGCTAGTGGGAAGCAGCCGCATAGCACAGGGAGATCAGCTCGGTGCTTTGTGACCACCTAGAGGGGTGGGATGGGGAGGGTGGGAGGGAGATGCAAGAGGGAGGAGATATGGGCATATATGTATACGTATAGCTGATTCACTTTGTTATACAGCAGAAACTAACACACCACTGTAAAGCAATTATACTCCAATAAAGATGTTAAAAAAAAAAAGACAGATGAGTGTTTATATAAGTATACTCTCAGAAATATAGAAACTAACTATATTCAATATCCTATAATAAACCATAATGGAAAAGAATATGAAAAAATATATATATATATGAATCACTTTGCTGTACACCAGAAACTAACATAACATTGTAAATCAGCTATACTTCAATTAAAAAAATAGACATACATATATATAGAAACTAACCCAGGTGTTTTACAAGTTTACATGATCTAGGGTAATCTTTGGTAAATAAAAGCTAGCTTAAGTTTGTTGGTTTAATTAAAACAGGCATGTCTTTAGAGTTATCCGCGTTAAATATAATATTTTCGTTCTACCTAGGTTTACTAAAAGTTAAATAAGCTCATGTTATCTCTGTTACAGAATTTGGCAGCAAAAAAAAAGATAACTTATGATGGTGGTTAGCTGTGTAATGTCTCATGAAAATTTCAAGACTAATCTAAATATAATTGTTGAGAACAACTGAATTAACTAAATGTAAATAAAAGTTTATAAATGAACTTTTCAACAATAATTATGCTTTATAATATGTCTACTTAAAAATGGTTTCCATAATTTTTTTGGTAACTTTAAACCTTAATGTTATACTGAGGTAAGTTAAATCATGGATATTCACTATCTACATCATTTCCAAATAAGACAAAATACTGAAACATTAATTACTGAACATAGGTTTATCCATTTTTGTTCCTTTTACAGAGGCACCAAAGATTTTTGGGTCTATTAGTAAACACGTCTTATGCCACATTGAAAATTTTACTATGAGGAAGAATATACTTCTAGAAAATGTGAAATGTACATATTTATAAATTTTCCAATCCACAGAATGCTAGTGTAACAGACAGTCCACAATTGCTGACTTCTTAGTTTTGACTAGCAACGAAGGATTCTAAAGGTTAATAATTCTAATTAATATATGTAATTAAAACTACTTAGAAATAATAAAGGTGAAAGGAAACAACTGTGTATGAAAAGTAAGAAAAGTAAAACGACTGACTGGTCCAGAATGAGAAAGAGGAAAAAAACCAAGGGCAAAATCTAAATGGATATAAAAAAGTTGTAGAAGGCTTGTGGAAAAAGAATCTTGGGAAAGGAATTTTATGTGTGGCCACACTAGCTGAGATTGGAATGGATTTATTTGAGTCTTTAAAAGAGTGAGTTTTAATATCAAATGTATACTGGAGCAAAGTTGGAATTTAGTTTTCTATTAAAATGACAAACTTCTATGGACTATTGGTCTGCTCTTGATAAGTGACTGTTAAAGCTTCGGGATGGGGGGGTTATTTTGTTTTGTTTTTAACTTTTGAGTAATCTACCTGGAAAGCAAAGATTTCTGTGGCTTACCAAATAATTTACTCTGCTTCATATTGTCTTAATATATCTTTAATTACTTAAGAAAACCCAGGCTTCTCAACATTAAAACAGCTAAGTTTTGTTCACACTATGTAACCTTCTGTATTTGCCTTTAAAATCTTCTATTGGTTACATAGATAATTAAATATTATTTCATAATGATCTATGCTCCTATTTAATCAAATGTTCAAACATTTGACCTTTTCCCAAAATCAAATTCTAAATGGAGTCATTTGGACCTCAAACTAACTGCAAGATTTCCCAGAGGACCCCTGGAAAGTCTCAAAGGTTTTGTCTCTCACCTTGTAAAACAGAGATGTTAAACTAAGTAGATAAATAACCTACAACTTTAAGCCTTTCAACAAGTAAGCTCCACATTCTCTGTGTAATGAATATTGTGTTGGCAACCAGTGTTTATTTGATTCTTTTATTTTGCTCTTCCCAGCATCAATTGACATCTGCATTTCTCACATTCCTTTGATGCCAAGGTTGTGGATTCTATTTATGTTCTGCCATTGAGATTCATTTCCATGAGATTTTGAAAATGCAAAGACGACAGATGCCGTATTATTCTTCTTTAGAACTGGTGAGCAAAGGCTCACAGTGCCAGATGTGAGGTTGCACTCCCACAGGTTCTTACCCTGATTCATTCACTTCAGTGATCATTAGCACTGGTTTCCCACAATTTCCTTATTAGGGCAGCACCAGTATATTCCTGACCCTCTGGACCGGAACTGTAGTGATAAGCCTGAAAACAAGCTTCAGCCTCTGATGCCTTCTGCAGCCTTTCCAGCATTGTTTAACACCAAATTCCCTATATAAATCACTTTCTGCTACAAATGTCTAAAGTGGTATTATATACTACTAAATATTTACTCTTAATCTTACGACTCAGATAATGAGCAAAGGCACATCCGTGTTTCATCCCCCAAACTACATTTTTATTGGGAAAAGTGCAACTGTCCAAATAAGCCAGGTAATTTAGGTCAAGACGAATAGCACTTCTTACCAGTCTTTGAAACACTCTTAAAGGAAATATATCTACAGAAACCTACATCATTCCAAATTTGAATTCTCATTATTATACAGCAGCATGCTGAATATTGAATGAGTATATCTCTATAAAACTTTAACAATGTGTAAAAAGTCAATTATGTCTCATGTAAAATGGTCTTAATTATAGCTGTGTGGTAAATTTCTTTAAATTCTGCATGTAATCACCAAACCTTGGGGAATAAGGAAGGAGAATGAATTCTTGACCTATAATTTTATAAGACAAACACTATCACAAGAAAGTAATATTGAGGGAGGAGCTTCAAGATGGCAGAAGAGTAAGACGTGGAGATCACCTTCCTCTCCACAAATACATCAGAAATACATCTACATGTGGAACAACTCCTACAGAACGCCTACTGAACTCTGGCAGAAGACCTCAGACCTCTCAAAAGGCTAGAAACTCCCCAGGTACCTGGGTAGGGCAAAAGAAAAAAGAAAAAATAGAGACAAAGAATAGGGACGGGACTTGCACCAGTGGGAGGGAGCTGTGAAGGAGGAAAGGTTTCCACACGCTAGGAAGCCCCTTCGCGGGCAGAGACTGTGGGTGGTGGAGGGGGGAAGCTTCGGAGCCACGGAGGAGAGCGCAGCCACAGGGGTGCGGAGGGCAAAGCGGAGAGATCCCCGCACAGAGGATCGGCGCCGAGCAGCACTCACCAGCCCGAGAGGCTTGTCTGCTCACCCGCCGGGGCGGGCGGGGGCTGGGAGCTGAGGTTCAGGCTTCGGAGTTCAGATCCCAGGGAGAGGACTGGGGTTGGCGGCGTGAACACAGCCTGAAGGGGCTAGTGCGCCACAGCTAGCCGGGAGGGAGTCCGGGAAAAAGTCTGCAGCTGCCGAAGAGACAAGAGACTTTTTCTTACCTCTTTGTTTCCTGGTGCGCAAGGAGAGGGGATTCAGAGCGCCGCCTAAACGAGCTCCAGAGACGGGCGCGAGCCGCAGCTATCAGCGCGGACCCCAGAGACGGGCATGAGACGCTAAGGCTGCTGCTGCCGCCACCAGGAAGCCTGTGTGCGAGCACAGGTCACTCTCCACACCGCCCCTCCCGGGAGCCTGTGCAGCCCGCCACTGCCAGGGTCCCGTCATCCGGGGACAACTTTCCCGGGAGAACGCACGGCGCGCCTCAGGCTGCTGCAACGTCAGGACGCCTCTGACACCGCAGGCTCGCCCCACCTCCGTACCCCTCCCTCCCCGCGGCCTGAATGAGCCAAAGCCCCCGAATCAGCTGCTCCTTCAACCCCGTCCTGTCTGAGCGAAGAACAGACGCCCTCAGGCAACCTACACGCAGAGGCGGGTCCAAATCCAAAGCTGAACCCCAGGAGCTGTGCGAACAAAGAAGAGAAAGGGAAATCTCTCCCAGCAGCCTCAGGAGCAGTGGATTAAATCACCACAATCAACGTGATGTTTGTACCCTGCATCTGTGGAATACCTGAATAGACAATGAGTCATCCCAAATTGAGGAGGTGGACTTTGGGAGCAACGATATATTTTTTTTTCCCCCTTTTTCTCTTTTTGTGAGTGTGTATGTGTATGCTTCTGTGTGTGATTCTGTCTCTATAGCTTTGCTTTTACCACTTGTCCTAGGGTTCTGTCTGTCCGGTTTTTTTTTTTTTAGTATAGTTTTTAGCACTTGTTATCATTGCTGGATTTGTTTTTTGGTTTCGTTGCCCTCTTTTTTCTTTCTTTTTTTTTAAATTACTTATAAAAAATTTTTTTAATAATTATTTTTTATTTTAATAACTTTTAAATGTTATTTTATTTTATTTTGTTTTATCTTCTTCTTTCTTTCTTTCTTTTTTTTTCTCCCTTTTATTCTGAGCCCAGGGGATGACAGGCTCTTGGTGCTCCAGCCAGGTGTCAGGGCTGTGCCTCTGAGGTGGGAGAGCCAACTTCAGCACACTGGTCCACAAGAGACCTCCCAGCTCCATGTAATATCAAACGGCGAAAATCTCACAGAGATCTCCATCTCAACGCCAAGGCCCAGCTTCACTCAATGACCAGCAAGCTACAGTGCTGGACACCCTATGCCAAACAACTAGCAAGACAGGAACACAACCTCACCCATTAGCAGAGAGGCTGCCTAAAATCATAATAAAGCCACAGACACCCCAAAACACACCACCAGACGTGGACCTGGTCACCAGAAAGACAAGATCCAGCCTCATCCACCAGAACACAGGCACTAGTCCCCTCCACCAGGAAGCCTACACAACCCACTGAACCAACCTTAGCCACTGGGGACAGACACCAAAAACAACGGGAACTACGAACCTGCAGCCTGCGAAAAGGAGACCCCAAACACAGTAAGTTAAGCAAAATGAGAAGACAGAGAAACACACAGCAGATGAAGGAGCAAGGTAAAAACCCACCAGAACTAACAAATGAAGAGGAAAAAGGCAGTCTACCTGAAAAAGAATTCAGAATAATGATAGTAAAGATGATCCAAAATCTTGGAAACAGAATGGAGAAAATACAAGGAACGTTTAACAAGGACCTAGAAGAACTAAAGAGCAAACAAACAGTGATGAACAACACAATAAATGAAATTAAAAATTCTCTAGAAGGGATCAAAAGCAGAATAACTGAGGCAGAAGAACAGATAAGTGAGCTGGAAGATAAAATAGTGGAAATAACTACTGCAGAGCAGAATAAAGAAAAAAGAATGAAAAGAATTGAGGACAGTCTCAGAGACCTCTGGGACAACATTAAATCCACCAACATTCGAAATATAGGGGTCCCAGAAGAAGAAGAGAAAAAGAAAGGGACTGAGAAAATATTTGAAGAGATTACAGTTGAAAACCTCCTTAATATGGGAAAGGAAATAATTAATCAAGTCAAGCAAGCACAGAGAGTCCCATACAGGATAAATCCAAGGAGAAACACGCCAAGACACATATTAATCAAACTATCAAAAATAAAATAATAAGAACAAATACTAAAAGCAGCAAGGGAAAAACAACAAATATCACACAAGGGAATCCCCAAAAGGTTAACAGCTGATCTTTCAGCAGAAACTCTGCAAGCCAGAAGGGAGTGGCAGGACATATTTAAAGTGATGAAAGGGAAAAACCTACAAGCCAGATTACTCAACCCAGCAAGGATCTCATTCAGATTTGATGGAGGAATTAAAAGCTTTACAGACAAGCAAAAGCTAAGAGAATTCAG
Organism: Balaenoptera musculus; assembly: GCF_009873245.2. NCBI lineage: Eukaryota > Metazoa > Chordata > Mammalia > Artiodactyla > Balaenopteridae > Balaenoptera > Balaenoptera musculus. Next base: position 49,657,656 of record NC_045803.1, read on the forward strand.
CACCACCAAACCAGCTTTACAACAAATGCTAAAGGAACTTCTCTAGGCAGGAAACACAAGAGAAGGAAAAGACCTACAATAATAAACCCCAAACAATTAAGAAAATGGTAATAGGAACATACATATCAATAATTACCTTAAATGTAAATGGATTAAGTGCTCCAACCAAAGGACATAGACTGCCTGAATGGATACAAAAACAAGACCCGTATATCTGCTGTCTACAAGAGACCCACTTCAGACCTAGGGACACATACAGACTGAAAGTGAGGGGATAGAAAAAGATATTCCATGCAAATGGAAATCAAAAGAAAGCTGGAGAAGCAATTCTCATATCACACAAAATAGACTTTAAAACAAAGACTATTACAAGAGACAAAGAAGGACACTACATAATGATCAAGGGATCAATCAAAGAAGAAGATATAACAATTGTAAATATTTATGAACCCAACATAGGAGCACCTAAATACATAAGACAAAGACTAACAGCCATAAAAGGGGAAATCGACAGTAACACAATCATAGTAGGGGACTTTAACACCCCACTTTCACCAATGGACAGATCATCCAAAATGAAAATAAATAAGGAAACACAAGCTTTAAATGATACATTAAACAAGATGGACTCAATTAATATTTATAGCACATTCCATCCAAAAATAACAGAATACACTTTCTTCTCAAGTGCTCATGGAATATTCTCCAGGACAGATCATATCTTGGGTCACAAATCAAGCCTTGGTAAATTTAAGAAAATTGAAATCATATCAAGTATCATTTCTGACCACAACGCTATGAGACTAGATATCAATTACAGGAAAAAATCTGTAAAAAATACAAGCACATAGGGCTTCCCTGGTGGCGCAGTGGTTGAGAGTCTGCCTGCTAATGCAGGGGACATGGGTTCGAGCCCTGGTCTGGGAAGATCCCACATGCCGCGGAGCGACTGGGCCCGTGAGCCACAACTAATGAGCCTGCGCATCTGGAGCCTGTGCTCGGCAACAAGAGAGGCTGCGATAGTGAGAGGCCCGTGCACTGTGATGAAGAGTGGCCCCCACTTGCCACAACTAGAGAAAGCCCTCGCACAGAAACGAACACTCAACACAGCCATAAATTTAAAAAAATTTAAAAAAATTAAAAAAAATAAAAAAACAAAATACAAGCACATGGAGGCTAAACAATACACTACTTAATAACCAAGAGATCACTGAAGAAATCAAAGAGGAAATCAAAAAATACCTACAAACAAATGACAATGAAAACACAATGACCCAAAACCTATGGGATGCAGCAAAAGCAGTTCTAAGAGGGAAGTATATAGCAATACAATCCTACCTTAAGAAACAAGAAACATCTCAAATAAACAACCTAACCTTACACCTAAAGCAATTAGAGAAAGAAGAACAAAAAACCCCAAAGTTAGCAGAAGGAAAGAAATCATAAAGATCAGATCAGAAATAAATGAAAAAGAAATGAAGGAAACGATAGCAAAGATCAATAAAACTAAAAGCTGGTTCTTTGAGAAGATAAACAAAATTGATAAATCATTAGCCAGACTCATCAAGAAAAAAAGGGAGAAGACTCAAATCAGTAGAATTAGAAATGAAAAAGGAGAAGTAATAACTGATACTGCAGAAATACAAAGGATCATGAGAGATTACCACAAACAACTCTATGCCAATAAAATGGACAACCTGGAAGAAATGGACAAATTCTTAGAAATGGACAATCTACTGAGACTGAACTGGGAAGAAATAGAAAATATGAACAGACCAATCAGAAGCACTGAAATTGAAACTGTGATTAAAATTCTTCCAACAAACAAAAGCCCAGGACCAGATGGCTTCACAGGCGAATCCTATCAAACATTTAGAGAAGAGCTAACACCTATCCTTTTCAAACTCTTCCAAAATATAGCAGAGGGAGGAACACTCCCCAACTCATTCTACGAGGCCACCATCACCCTGATACCAAAACCAGACAAAGATGTCACAAAGAAAGAAAACTACAGGCCAATATCACTGATGAACATAGATGCAAAAATCCTCAACAAAATACTAGCAAACAGAATCCAAAAGCACATTAAAAGGATCATACACCATGATCAAGTGGGGTTTATCCCAGGAATGCAAGGATCCTTCGTTATAGCAAATTAATCAATGTGATACACCATATTAACAAATTGAAGGAGAAAAACCATATGATCATCTCAATAGATGCAGAGGAATCTTTCGACAAAATTGAACACCGATTTACGATAAAAACCCTCCAGAAAGTAGGCATAGAGGGAACTTACCTCGACATAATAAAGCCATATATGACAAACCCACAGCCAACATCGTCCTCAAGGGTGAAAAACTGAAACCATTTTCACTAAGATCAGGAACAAGACAAGTTTGCCCACTCTCACCACTATTATTCAACATAGTTTTGGAAGTTTTAGCCACAGCAATCAGAGAAGAAAAAGAAATAAAAGGAATCCATATCAGAAAAGAAGAAGTAAAACCATCACTGTTTGCAGATGACATGATAATATACATAGAGAATCCTAAAGATGCTACCAGAAAACAACTAGAGCTAATCAATGAATTTGGTAAAGTTGCAGGATACAAAATTAATGCACAGAAATCTCTTGTATTCCTATACACTAATGATGAAAAATCTCAAAGTGAAATTAAGAAAACACTCCCATTTACCACTGCAACAAAAAGTATAAAATATCAAAAAAAAAGTATAAAATATCTAGGAATAAACCTACCTAAGGAGACAAAAGACCTGTATGCAGAAAATTATAAGACACTGATGAAAGGTATTAAAGAGGCTACAAACAGATGGAGAGATATACCATGTTCTTGGATTGGAAGAATCAACATTGTGAAAATGACTATACCACCCAAAGCAATCTACAGATTCAATGCAATCCCTATCAAACTACCACTGGCATTTTTCACAGAACTAGAACAAAAAATTTCATAATTTGTATGGAAACGCAAAAGACCCCAATTAGCCAAAGCAATCTTGAGAAAAACGGAGCTGGAGGAATCAGGCTCCCTGACTTCAGACTATACTACAAAGCTACAGTAATCAAGACAGTATGGTACTGGCATTAAAACAGAAATATAAGTCTATGGAACAGGATAGAAAGCCCAGAGATAAACCCACACACATATGGTCACCTTATCTTTGATAAAGGAGGCAAGACTACACAGTGGAGAAAAGACAGCCTCTTCAATTATTGGTGCTGGGAAAACTGGACAGCTACATGTAAAAGAATGAAATTAGAACACTCCCTAACACCATACACAAAAATAAACTCAAAATGGATTAAAGACCTAAATGTAAGGCCAGACACCATCAAACTCTTAGAGGAAAACATAGGAAGAACACTCTATGACATAAATCACAGGAAGATCCTTTTTGACCCACCTCCTAGAGAAATGGAAATAAAAACAAACATAAACAAATGGGACCTAATGAAACATAAAAGCTTTTGCACAGGAAAAGCTGTCCAAGGAAAACATAAACAAGACGAAAAGACAACCCTCAGAATGGGAGAAAATATTTGCAAATGAAGCAAATGACGAAGGATTAATCTCCAAAATTTACAAGCAGCTCATGCAGCTCAATATCAAAAAAACAACCCAATCCAAAAATGGGCAGAAGACCTAAACAGACATTTCTCCAAAGAAGATATACAGATTGACAACAAACACATGAAGGAATGTTCAACATCATTAATCATTAGAGAAATGCAAATCAAAACTACAATGAGATATCATCTCACACCGGTCAGAATGGCCATCATCAAAAACTCTACAAACAATAAATGCTGGAGAGGGTGTGGAGAAAAGGGAACCCTCTTGCACTGTTGGTGGGAATGTAAATTGATACAGCCACTATGGAGAACAGTATGGAAGTTCCTTAAAAAACTAAAAATAGAACTACCATACGACCTAGCAATCCCACTACTGGGCATATACCCTGAGAAAACCATAATTCAAAAAGAGTCGTGTACCACAATGTTCATTGCAGCTCTATTTACAATAGCCAGGACATGGAAGCAACCTAAGTGTCCTTCAACAGATGAAAGGATAAAGAAGATGTGGCACATATATACAATGGAATATTACTCAGCCATAAAAAGAAACAAAATTGAGTTATTTGTAGTGAGGTGGATGGACCTAGAGTCTGTCATACAGAGTGAAGTAAGTCAGAAAGAGAAAAACAAATACCGTATGCTAACACATATATATGGAATTTAAAAAACAAAGAAAAAAAAATGGTCATGAAGAACCTATGGGCAAGATGGGAATAAAGACTCAGCCCTACTAGAGAATGGACTTTTGGATACGGGGAGGGGGAAGGGTAAGCTGAGACAAAGTGAGAGAGTGGCATGGACATATATACACTACCAAACGTAAAATAGATAGCTAGTGGGAGGCAGCCGCATAGCACAGGGAGATCAGCTCGGTGTTTTGTGATCACCTAGAGGGGTGGGATAGGGAGGGTGGGAGGGAGGTAGACGCAAGAGGGAAGAGATATGGGGATATATGTATATGTATAACTGATTCACTTTGTTATAAAGCAGAAACTAAAACACCATTGTAAAGCAATTACACTCCAATAAAGATGTTTAAAAAAAGAGAAAGTAATATTAATCACCTTGTGCTGATTCTTAATTGTGGACTTCAAAACCAACAAGGGATTAATTTCCAAAATATACAACCAACTTATACAGCTTAATACCAAAAGAAACCCAATCAAGAATGGGCCGAAGACCTAAATAGACATTTCTCCAAAAAAAGACATACAGATGGCGAAGAAGCACATGAAAAGATGCTCAACAGCATTAATTATTAGAGAAATGCAAATCAGAACTACAATGAGGCATCACCTGACACTGGCCATCATCAAAAAGTCTACAAATAATAAGTGCTGGAGAGGGTGTGGAGAAAAGGGAACCCTCCTACGCTGTTGGTGGGAATATAAGTTGGTGTAGTCACTATTGAAAACAGTATGAAGGTTCTTTAAAAAACTAAAAATAGAGTTACTATATGATCCAGCAATCCCACTTCTGTGCATGTATCAGGAGAAAACTCTTAATTTGAAAAGATACATGCACCCCAGTGTTCATTGCAGCAGTATTTACAATAGCCAAGACATGGAAGCAACCTAAATGTCCATCAACAGATGAATAGATAAAGAAGATGTGGTACATATACACAATGAAATACTATCCAGCCGTAAAAAAATGAAATAACGACATTTGCTGCAACATGGATGGACCTAGAGATTATCATACTAAGTGAAGTAAGTCAGAAAGAGAAAGACAAATATTATATGATACCACTTATCTGTGGAATCTAAAAAAATGATGCAAATGAACTTATTTACAAAACAGAAACAGACTCAGAAACAGAGAAAACAAACTTATGGTTACCAAAGGGGAATAGGGGTGAGGGGTAAATTAGGAATTTGGTATTAAGAGATACACACTACTATACATAAAATAGATAAACAACAAGGACCTACTGTATAGCACAGGAATTATATTCAGTATCTTTCAATAACCTATAATGGAAAAGAATCTGAAAAAGAATATATATATGTACATGTATAACTGAATCAGTTTGCTGTACACCTGAAACATTGTAAATCAACTATACTTCAATTTTTTAAAATTGTGGACTGCAAAAATAACTTATTTCATGATATTACCAAATTTAGTCTCATTAAACAAGATAAAGCAGTCCAGTCAGTAGGAAATGGATCCCTGTTTCTAGTGATCCATTTAGAAATAAACAAGTGCACAAATCTTGGTTTCCAGTACAGCAAGCTTGGGAGACAGAAACAGAAGAAGCAGGCCCTACTTCTGATAACAGGAAGAGAATGACAGAGGCCAGGTCATACAGCAGGTCTGCCATGAATCACATTCTGTTTGTGGATAAGATACTTTGAATTTTATTCAACTCTACCACGTTCTCCCCCTCAACCAAACAATCTAATCAGGTTGGACACCAAGAAGCAGCCAAATATAATCCAAGAAGAATCACCCTCAGAGCCTTGGGCACCCTATGTTAGGATAAACAGACCGTGAGGGCCCACCACCCTAAGAAGACCAGGAGACTGGGGAGTTCGTGCCACTAGTTTGCGTTAAAGAAAGAAAAATTAAAGCAATGAAAGAGCCTCTCACACCAGACTTACTGAATCAGAATCTGTCTTTTAACAAGATCCCAGGTGATTTATCTGCAAATTAAATTTCGAGAAGCATGGATCTATGATTCATTGGCAATTACCAGCTGTACTCTCAGAAGAACAAAGTAAAGAGAATAATACTCTTGGCTTTGTAACAGAGAAATGTATTCCTAGTCGCAGGAGAGAATGCTCTGAAAAATAAATACAAATATATGCCAAGGGTGTGGGAAACCAACCAACACATTCTGAATAAAATCAATGCTGGGCTGAGGATCCTGTTCTACGGAAGAGTCACGTCAGGATTATCAGTCCCACATCTTATAGTTTAATAGCCTTGAAATGTGTCCTGTGAGGGAGGAACGGCATTATTATGCTATGAGCCAATTCAGATACAGTTTAATTAAGTAATATGCAAGGTCATGGAGCACAACTGGCAGAGTGATTTAGAACAGAATTAACGACTCCTTTCATTGTGGCCATTTCTGGTTGTCATCGAACACTGCAGCACATAAACTCTAAGAAAGGTTCTGGCATTGCAGATGTATCCCTGCAGTCAGGGGAACTGAATTCTCTCTCTCTCTCTCTCGGAAGCCATAGAAACCCATCCCATCTTTCTGTTTTTAGTCCTTTGCTGATTCTAGGGGCTTTCTATCAAATAATTTGTTGTCAAACAGTTGTTCCCCTTGCAGCTGACAAGCAGACCAGCATTTGCAGCCTCGGGTTGTGTCCTGTGTTGGCTCTCTCCCAAATGTCATTCCCTACCAGGCTTTCTTTCAACTGATGCATTAGGGTCTTGAATGGCTACATGAAATTAACTGGAAACTGACATGCATGAGAAAAGATGTTCCTTTCCAATACTGACTCTCCACCCATCTGTCATTTCTTCCTTCTCTGTCAGCTTCACAGTTTCCCACAAATCCCAAGCAGCTTGATACAAGTATGATCATCAGAGGGGTTTTGTACATTAATGCAAAGTATGCCCTGGCAACACTTAGGATATTCTGCCCAGACTAGACTAATTGATGCCCTCCCGTAGAAGAGTGTGTGTCAAGAGAGTGCAGAGCCAAGCCACGTTCCTTTGAATTAGCTCTCCACTAAAATTATTATAAAACATTTCCAATAAAATTATCCAAAAAAACCAAGGTCCTTTAATTAACTTTGATGACTTTTGTCAATTATAAAATTAAATCAAAACTTTCTTACCTACAGCAAAAATGTATCACCTGATAATATGAGAAAGAAAAGAGAAAGAGAGAGACAAGGATAAATGATTGACAGATAGATAGATAGGTAGATAGATAGATAGATAGATAATGGATGGATGGATAGATAGATAACGTATAAACAGATGCAACAAATTCTGAGACTCTAAAAGAGGGCCAAGAGATCTTAACAGTGCTAGTTACAATAGAAGATCCAGAAAAATGAGAAATCCTATTTTCAAGGAAAATTAAGTTAATTAAAATTTGCTCCAAGAATAAGTATTTGAGCTCCATAAAAGATAAGTTTATATACAATAGACTATATGTGGCAGGAATTGGAGATAAGGACTTGCATAGGTATGAGTTGATAAGACGTAGTTAAAGATTAAGGAAGAATATTTGCTTTGCAGTGAGGAGAAGACAGCTGAATATTTAAAGCAAGCCACACAAAAGAAACCAAGGTGGTGAAGCAGAAAATAAGACCAGTATTTTTAGTCATTTATTAATTCAGTCAGTAAACAATCATTAATCCCCTTCTCCTGGAAGAAAGACCAAGACAGATCCAGGTCACTCCATCCCTATTCTTTAACCACTTATGTTATTGCTGCTGGGAGAAATAAACTCATGAACTGATGAATGAAAGGAACACGCAATTCCACTGACTACCCTTTCAGGCTATTTTAAGTAGGAGGCCATAGATAAGATGCTGGCAAGTTGGTTTAAAGTTGGATCCAAAAAACTCTTTAAAAGTTAGGATGACTATTCATTTTGTCATTGAATTTTTCCTTTTACCAAATTATGTACCTTAAATTTACATTAAATTTCTAGTTTCAGCAGTGGACTCAAAATACATGATTAAAAATATGGTCTGTGCACCTAAATATTTTCAAAATTATTTTAATTCATTTAAATGGCAAAGACAAACATTGTTTATAAAAGAGGTTATCAAAATAGGCCAAAAGTAATGTGGTAGGCTGAATGATGCACCCCCCTACTCCCGCCCCCCACCATAAAGATGTTTATGCCCTGTTCCCAGAAACTGTGAATATATTACTTTATGTGATAAAGGGACTTTGCAAATATAAGTTACGGCTCTTAAAGCAGGGAGATTATCCTAGATTATCTGTTCAGGCCACGTGTAATCACAAGGTCCTTAAAAGATGGAAGAGGGAGAGTCAGAATCAGAGAAGGTGACGTGATGTTAGAAGCAGAGATCAGAAACAGAAAGAGAGAGAGATTGAAAGATATTATGTCATTGTCTTTGAAGATGGGAGACAGGACTAGGAGCCATGAAACACAGGCAGCCTCTAGAAGTTGGAAAAGGTAGGGAAATACATTCTTCCCTAGAGCCTCCAGAAGGAATTCAGTCCTGCTGGCACCTTAATTTTAGGACTTCTGACCTCCAGAACTGTAAGATAATAAATCTGTGTTGTTTGAAGACATTAAATTTCTGGTAATTTGTTACAACAGCAACAGCAAACAAATGCAAGTATACAAAATGTTGTTTAACATCATTCATTGACATTAAAATAAAAATTAAATCACAATGAGAAAACAGTTTATACAAACCAGACTCACTAAAAATGGTGTAACCACTAAAAATGGAAACTATTGCGTATTGGGGAGGCTGTGGCGTTACAGAAGCACTCATACTGGTGGTGGGAATGTAAATTGGTGCAATCACTGTGGCAGACTGTTATCGTACTGGCTCCCATTTACTCTCCCATTTGTGTCGGGCATGGTCACATGACTTGCTTGGCCAATGAAACATCAACTAATGGAAAGTAAACAGAGGCTTGATAAGTGCCAGGACGTTGGAGCCCTCTTGGGACAAGGCTGTCACCATATGAGGAAGAACAGTGTAGTACCTCGGGGTATGGGAGATGACCTGTAGACAGAGGGACACAGTCAGTTATTCTAGCTAAGCCCCTCCCTAGTCAACCTTCTGGGTGTGTATGCAAAACTAGCAGAAGAACACAGCCTGCCCAGAGAACTGTGAGAAATAACACCTTGTTGTTATTTTAAGCCACTGAGCATAGAAGACTAGTTTGTGCTTCAGATCCCATAAAGTTAGGGCAAGGGAAGCACCAGGAACTTCTAGAAGCTAAAGTGTACAAGCATTAGAAACAGAAGGATGAGTTAGAGGCCCCAGGTTTCCTCCATAACATGCCCTGCATCTGGCTGCCTCCTTGACTCTCCTGCTCTCTGGACAGGCACTAGGACTCCAGGGCACAAGTCTCGTGCTGAAAACAAAGGGAACAGGTGAAAGTATCCACTGAGAAGCAAGACTCCGATGCATCAACCAAGTTCACGTAATCAGTCTTAGAATTTCCAGCCACACTGGGAGGGACACCAAGCCAATTTGCAGACAGCTAGAGGTCCCTTGTGAGATAGCTCTGTTGGGTCACCACACAAGGAGGACCACTGGAGGACAATGCCCAAGCTACCCTCACTCCTGAGCTTCCAAAAAAGTTTTATGTAACTTTCTCAAAAACATGAGTAGACAGGCAAGTACAACTGGCATTGAGGTAAAGCTCCTACCGTAACAGACACGAAACCAGAAAAGAGAGAACAAAGGGAAATTGGTGTTTGGAGCAGATTTTTTTTTAATGCTATAATTGATATCCTCAAAGAGATTTGAGAAGGTATTTTATTGGAGAAACAAGAACAGGAGAATATAAGAAAAGAACACCTGGAGGACACTAAAGAGCCCTTGGAAACTGCAATACAATAACCGAAATGAAATTTTTTTCTTTCAAAAAATGTCTGAAAGATAATCTTAAGGGACTCTCCAAGAAGATAAGAAGACAACAGCAAAAAACAAACAAACAACAACGAAACAGCAAAAAAAGGGAAACAGTAGAGGAAAGATAGGAAAATTAAAGTATCTATCCAGGAGGCCCAAATCCAACAATAGGATTTCTGGAAAGATAAAATGGAAAAATTATGGGGAAGAAATTGTCCTCAAAAAATCAGCCAACAAATTTCCCCAGAACTGACATGAAAGTTCAGATTGAGATGGCTCCCCAAACCCAGCATGACGTGAAAAGACCAGGTCAAGCAGGTTTTCAGAATTTTTCAAAAAATAAAAATTTGAAAGTCTCCAGAGGGCCAGGCATTCAATCTTCAATTAGATGGAAAATCAACATGGCATCAGACTTCTCAGAAGAAACACCAGAAAGATGCTAGAAAAATCACCTGAGAGTTCTGAAGGAAGATTATTTTCAGTGGAATGGGATCCTGTTTTTAATATATGCAAGTGAAAGTTCTGACTTTAGTTTTTGCTCAACTAGCACTTGGGAGTATCAGCGACAACTGTCTACTTTGTGCTGCCAGTGAGCAGGCCGTCGATAACCTGCACCATGTCTGAGAGAAAAATATGGGCTTCCCTGGTGGCACAGTGGTTGAGAATCTGCCTGCCAATGCAGGGGACACGGGTTCGAGCCCTGGTCTGGGAAGATCCCACATGCCGTGGAGCGACTGGGCCCGTGAGCCACAATTACTGAGCCTGCGCGTCTGGAGCCTGTGCTCCGCAACAAGAGAGGCCGCGATGGTGAGAGGCCCGCGCACCGCGATGAAGAGTGGCCCCCACTTGCCGCAACTGGGGAAAGCCCTCGCACAGAAGCGAAGACCCAACACAGCCATAAATAAATAAAAAATAAAAGGAATGTTCGTGTAAGTCCCCCAAGATGTGTATCAGTTTCCTAATTAACATATTTGATTTGTATCTCATGCTTCCTAAATAACGGTAATAGCAATAATAATAAAGTTTTGCATCAAAAGGAGCAATGCTCTGCAACGAAAGATCTAGACAGTCTGTATTCTATATTCTAGAATACAATTCTTATTCTATATTCTAAAATAAAATATTCATTGAGGCTTTTAAATGGGTCTGAACTCATACCAATCAGAAGAAATGTTCAAATGAATCTCTTTCCTTTACACAGGAGAAATGGCATTAATTTATTGAACAGTATTTAGCAATTTATACACACCAACTCTTAAAGCTCAGCACATCTCTCCTCAGTAAGAAATTACAAAAGGGGTGGTAGATTTTTATCGTTTAATATGACATCATAGTTTTTCCTTTATCAAATTAAGTGGATTAAAAGTATATATTATCTTTCAGTTTTTTAGTGGAAGACATATGTGAGATGTATAGTTTGGACATTCTGGAGGCAACACTCTCACTTTATTTTTCCCTATATGACTTAGGGAAATAGACTTCTCTATTGTAGTTCAGTATGAGGAGAAAGTTTTCAATAAATACATAATAAGTAAGAGAATAAAATTGTAAAAAATATTTTTCAATGTAAGATATTTGTAAAGTCTGATAATAGATACTAGACAAGAAGTTTAAATAGGATGAATTTTATTTAACTTTCTACTTAGTAAACTTAGTTTTAGAAATATTTCTACTCTGGTAGAATTCTATACAATCAAGTTCTTGGTATTACAGAAATATCTACATGATGCTTGTAATTCATAAGGTCCTGCAAGATATGGAGAAAAGCCTGGCCAGAAACAAAATTCACCCATCTACCAAAATTTGCCAATTCTACCATGAACTAAATGACAACATATACAACAACCTCTCTCTATCTCAGCATCTAGAAATATTATCTCAAAAAAAAAAAAAAAGAATTACAGTGTGCCACTATAGTCTGTTATAATTTGACATAAAAATTTTATGTTCTCATACATTCTGTACCAAGTTTCAATGTAACTGTTAGCAAGGGACCATAACCCCATGTCTGTCAGCGTGAAAAACTGGCCATGTGTCCTTTATAATGCATTCCAGAGCTCCCCCATCTATGCGTTATTTCTTTATTATTAATTCTGAGTCTCCAGTTGCCAGTGAGGCAGCGAGAATGGGAGATAATAAGCCAGTGTGTCCTCTTGCCCCGAATGTTTTCTTATATGCGTCACTCTTCTTGCACTCTTCTCCATCCCATCCCATTCTGGAGGATGCCACGTCGAAATAGAAAATATGTATTGCTTGTATTACAGCTCCTCGAGTTTCCAGGCTCCTCTCCTAAGCTCCCGAAAGTTTTTGAGGTAGCTCAGAAACCATGAAAAGAAGTGAGAGGAAAAGATACACTATGACCCAGGTCCTATCGTAACGCAGGTGCTAAGCATGTTTACTTTGGCTCATACTCTCTAATATTAAGAGGATTATTATTTTATTGCAATTTTATAGATGAGTCGATTGTGACTCCGAATTTAAATAATTTCTGCAGTTCACGGAGCTAGCAAATGGCAAAGCCAGGATTCACAGCCCAGACCACTGGCCCCCGAGTGTTAGCCTTGCCAAGCTGCCCAGGTGCGTCTCATTCTCTGCTCTCTGCTTCTTCCTTGCTGTCCCCCAGTTAAATCAGTTAAGGGCTCCACTGCCCTTGTACAGTTTGCCATTTAGAATTACTGTTACTGAAGATGAACAGAAGTCCATTTGACGCAGCGGGTTTTGAACAATGACCTCCAAGCTCTGTGTCTCAGAACCTCAATATATCTAACCAGGATCAAAAAGAAAACTTTATAAATACCATAGGAAAAAATCAAAACACAATTATTTTTAATTTGCTGATTTCATCTCCCGAGAGTGCTTTTAGAAAAATAATGAGATAAATAATTACAAAGTCATAACTAGATGGTAATTAACATTTTACAAATGCAGTACACTCAGAACCATGTGAAATAATGACGGTATTCATTCCTATTCATCTTCTCTTACTTTCACGCAGGAATAAAAATGGAATGTTCTGGTTACATTTCATTTTTCCTCTTCTTCCATTCTGCTCTGCTCTATGCCCTGCAAGGCTGAAATCTACAGACTATGATTTCCAGGCTTCCCCACCTTCGGCTCCCCATTAGATTCAGCCAGTGAGAGACACAGGAACATGGACTGTAGGAGAAGGAGAGAATCAAGATCTTTTTATGCCTGTCCCCTCCCCGCCAGATTATGGCGTTGGCAGTGGCTGTGTTCTTTTCTCTGCAGCCACAGCTCCTGTCGTCTGGCTGTTCTCCCTCTGCTACAGCTTCCATCACATCCCAAGAATAGCTTCCTCTCCACAGCCCTTCAGACCGGATGGAGGTGACAGCTTTGAGAAGTTATCAGTTCCTTGGTGATTCAACAGCACATCAATTAAACTCTCCTCAGTTGACTCTCTGGTTGTGACAACTGTCTCCTGACTGTGAGAGTAATGACTACTAGAGTTACCCCCAAAGCGTACCCTCAAAATAGGATAATGGGATAGGATTGCTCCCGTATTTCATCAAGGCAGAAAACGCCTCCCTGATGGGGAAAGTGGACCTCCAGCTCTGCGGCCTGCAGTGGCATCACTGTTACTCACACCAACACTCCTGGTGGCGTGGGACGAAGGTCGGGGGCAGGGTAAGGTTGGCACTTAGTTACCAAAGCAACAATACTATTTATCAAGATGTGAGGTGGGATAGCTATTCCTGACTGCTCTGGGGAGTGTAACCAAGGGAACAGATACATTTAAAGTGTTGACTTAATTCCAAGTACTGCGGATTGCAACCCTGCAAGCCTTACAGGGTGATGTTCAACCCTGCCTGCCCTACAGAGTTAAACATGCAACTTGCAGGTCTCCCAGGCTAAGATAAAGCCTTGGTTGAAAAGAAGTGGGATTCTGCATGGCAGTGGCTGAAGCATATTTGAGGTTGAAAAATCAGAATCTCCAAATCTCTCTGTTACCATCAGAAGTATACGATTGAAGAAAAAAATAGTATTAAATTTGGGCTAAATTTATTTATATGCGCCCATATAATCTGGGATTATATGGGTGCATATAATCCCAAACTTGGGATTTAATAAATTGATTTAAGCACCCGGGAATGGTATTAGCATTCCGCATGATGGATCAATTCTTTCATCAATAGGCATTTATAGTTAAAAAAAAAAAAAAAAAAAAGGTTAAAATGAGAACTCTTCAAGGTAAATCGTGAATGAATGGGGCCAATGACTTAGAAAATGGACCTAATCTATGCAAACTGCTCAGCTACCCCTAAACCTACCCCAGGAAGGGACAGGATATGACTTTCACAGAACATTAAATATTTTGTTGTGAGGCTGGCATCACTGTGAAGAGTTTTTCTCAGGATGCCCTCAATGGTCAGCTGCCCAGATGACCCACCCCTGTGGATCCAAGGCACCCCCTTTTTCCGGTTACCCTGGGGCTTGTTCAATGGTCCCACATACAAAGCGGCCAAGGTAGCAAGAACGGAGGCTCCGTGTGAGCGCAATAGCAGGAACCCCCACATCTGACCTGGCTGCTGCTAGCGCTGTGTCCACTCTGCCAGCAGCGGAAGCCAGCGCCAAAGCCTGGTATGGCCTCGTTCCCCTGATGGCCAGAGCCACCATGACCCAGTAATTCACCAAAACGACCAACACAAAGGGACAGAGGAGAGGCCCCGCTGTCCGCTCTCCAGGCCTTTTAGAAAGCATGGCGCTGTTCCTCTGGCCACGTATGTGCAAATCCTCCAGGAGAGCAATGTGGTAGACATCAAGGGAACGGCACTGTTCACAAAGGAGCCCCGAGTCAATGTTCCTAGGGCGAAACCGGAAGCGTCCACAGTGTCAGGCGGCAAGCTGTTGGCATTGCTGCAGCAATGAAACAAAGGTTCTTGCCAAGAGAATTAATTTACGAACTGAGCACATACATTCCGAGAGCACAGACTGCTCCCTGAAGCATGTGAAGGGAATGATCAGAGAGAGAAAGAAGGAAGCTGAACAGAAAGTCACGTGGGCTGGGCTGAAGCACCAGCCTGCTCTGCCCAGAAAAGCGCGCTTTGTGAGAACCACCGAGAAAGGGGCTGAGCTGCTGGAACCCACTCCCTACCAACTCATGGCGCAATAGGCATTAAAAAAAAAAAAAGACTGTGAAAAACACAAACAAAACAACAAACCAGTAAGTAGCACTCTTGCCACTGCTAAAGCTCTGACCAAGTTCCGGACCAGCTTCTTGCCCCTCGGGCCTCGGCAAAGGGACCACTGTCCACGGTGACCAGACCCTGGTGACCTCCTGATGCCCCTGCCTGCTCTTCACTTACGCCTCCACCTGGGCTCTTCATTACACTCTCTTAGTTCACTCAGAGGGTGCCATCCGCTGCCTGCCAGGGCCCGACTCATCCACGGTTGTCATGTCTGTGAATATCAGGTCAGCTGTACACGGTGACTCAAGACTTTGGGAACAATACACCCTCACAAGGTATCATTACATAATGTCTTCTTTTGTGAGCTAAAAATTGTTTTTAGGTCTTTGTATAAGGGATGGCTTCATTTCTTCTAAGTAAAGACATTAATGTTTGATGATACTTGTGAATTATATACAGTTGACCCTTGAACAACAAGGGGATTAGGGGTTCTGACCCCTGTGCAGTTGAAAATCCACATATAACTTTATAGTCGGCTCTCCGTATCCATGGTTCTCCATCCACAAATTCAACCCAACCGCAGCTCCTGTACCCTATAATAAATGTTTATTGAAAAAACTCCCCATATGTGGGCCCACCACCAGTTCAAACCTGTGTTGTTCAAAGGGTCAACTGCAATTCCCTTTTTGTCATTATTTGTTCAGTAAACACATTTACTATTCATTTGTTCAGTAAATGTATTTACTATTTATCTCCACTGTGCTTAGTACTATGAATACAGCAGTGAACAAGGCCCCTACTCTTATGGAGTTTCAAGACATTAAAAAAAAAATGAAATTAACAAAATAAGTAGAGATGAGTCCTGGTGTTAATAGGAAAGGAGTCAGTCAGGTGATGCCATGAAGGAGGCAACTTTCGATCTGAGGGACAGGACGAGTCGGGGGCGGGGGTTGGTGTCCTCCTTATTCTCCATTGTCTGCTTTAGTTCAGGTGTTTACATTCTCATGTACCCAAGAGAATGGCTCATCCCCAGCTCCAGGAGGTAAACGTTGGTGACACCAAGCCAATCATGGTAATTCCACCCCCTTGACACTGAGTCATTCAAGCTTGGGCATGACACATGACCCCATTGAATGGGACATACAGGGATATCCGTGGGGTACCTTCCTGGAAGGATTTTTTTCTCTCTAAGAAAAAAAGACATAGATATAAAGGTTCCTTCCTTTTTGCGTGCATGTCACCATAAACACCTGTGATACTTGAAACTGCGACAGACAACTTCCAATCGTGAGGTGACAAGGCTGTGTCCAGCCATGTCCTGAGGATAGCAGAGCAGAAAGATGAACAGAGCTGGGTCCTGGATGGCACTGCTGAGCTGATAAACCTTGGACTCCCCAGCCCTTTAATTACTTATGCCATGCTTAGTTAGCTTAAGAGCATTCAGGTAGGCAAGAACTCAAGGGAGCCGTCACATTTAAGCCGAGACCTGGAAGTTGAGAAGAGGCCAGCAATTGAAAAAGTAGGGGGCAGCGTGCCAGGGGGAGGGAAAAACAAGGATAAAGACCCGCTACCTGCAAAGGACAGGGCCACCAGCTGCTAAATAGCCCCAGCCTGTGTACACGCATTGTCAGTTAGCGGTGTCCCCAACTTTTTATTGTCTTCACATTTCATTTTCTAGGATCTAATATTTATCCTGTATGTATTTCTGTAAGTAGTCTTAAATAATATTTGGAAAGTATAAAAAAGTACAGAAAGAAATCCCCCAAACTCCACAACTTTCCCAGGTTCAAATAATTTGTCTACTTTTTTCCACTATATTTTACAGAAGTGGAATCCCAATTTTGAAGGGGAAAATATACTCACAATCATCATTATTCATGTTGGACACCAATCCCAATGTCTGAGTCTGATCTGACTCACTGAGACATAGTCCAATAGTTATCAGCCATAGTTTATTCTGATAATAATTTAGGCCATTGTAAAAGATAAATGAATTTAGATACATCAGCTATGCTTCCTGTTTTGACCATCTTGAGTGTGCCCTTCTATACTTTTTCTTATTATTTATTTTTACAGGGCCCATGGGCTTGGCTGAGTCTGTGGAAAAAACCTTCCAGACAGGCATCAAATGTGCTTTAACATAATCCCTTCGTTAACTGCCAACATAATCTCTCTAATAACCGCTAAGCTTCAAAACGCATGACTTACTGTTTGTGGTTTGTGACATTCAAACATGTAGGGTCTTTAATAGTAAAACAAGAAACAAGCAGAAATTTCTTTGAACTCTAACCTTGCAAGACTGAAACAGTTCCCTGATTTGGTTCAAGACCACTTTTTCAAAAATATCAGAAAAAAGTACAATGTACAATAGGAAGTTGCACCATAATCGATTTTGAAGCAAGACTCATGGTCTTAAAAGCGTGACTTCATTTATCCTGTGGTTCTCTTTGCTTCTCCCTCCTTTACTTTTCTCTTTATGTTTGTACCTGAATAATCCCAGGAAGGGTGCTTTGCCAATAGTCTGCAGTGACTCAAGCCTTCTCAAGTTTATTAGAAATCCAATACAGCTGTGCAGTTGCATTGTGGCTCTCTGATTTATGGATCTCAGCTAAAGAAATACACAAAATAAGTATTTCCACCTGTATGTACAGTAAAAATTTGGTAAGGCACAGTTTAAATCAGGTTTGGCAGAAAAAGCTATAAACACATTAGTACAGTTTTAAACAAACTATTCCAAAACATATGAAAGCCCTATAAGTGCTAAGTTATAGCACTGCTCAACATATTATGCAGTTAAGAGCCTGTAGGTCTCATCATTAAAAATCTTGTTTTCAGTGCTGTTTAGCACCCATATAAATATTACACCTGAACAAAGATTGAGGATATAATGCCTCAGTGAAAGAACAAGATATTTTGGGTTCTTTTTTTTTTTTTTTTTTTTTTAAGATTTTTAGAAATTTCATGTAATGTTATTTTGGGTTCTTAAAAGCTTTGGGGTTTTTTCTGTTATTGTTGTTCAGTTAATATAAACCAACAATCTACAGATCATATTCACTTTGATTTTGCCCTTTTATTTGTGAAAACACAAAGACATGTTTTGTTGATGCAAACTGACAAGATTCTAAATAATAAAACAGTGCCTTGCTTGTATGGTATTATTTCTTGGTCCAAATCACTAGCTATGAACTGGTTTGTCACTGATTAAAAGCAGACACTGCTTCTCAAAGTATCATCCCCAGCAGTTCAGAATATTTATCGAATATCCATTAAATAGATAATGGGTAATACATGCAATAGATGTCTTTTCCTACTTTTTTCCCGAGCCAAATAATAAACATCTCTCATTACTCATGTTCTCAAAGCTCTTAAAAGCCTACTGGGTAAGACCACGTGCATGCTTAGATTTTTCATTTATCTAAATAATACATAACGTTATTCTTTTACTCACAAAGTGCTAACAATGGTGAATGGAAAGACTTAGGCTAAGGCCCATGTTTGAGAGGTTACACTGGCCGGCCCCTCATTATCTGTGAATAGCCACGTCACACATCATGGGGTTCCAGTAGTTGATGTCCTATAACAGCTGGTGTCCTTTGGTTTGTTGATAATGACATTTCTTCTCTCTCACTGATTTCAATCAATTATTGCTCTGAGTATTATTATCATCATTATGTATTTAAATCATGCATAATATTTTAATACCTAAAAATTGTAGAGGGGCAGGAAGGAAATCACTATAAGCCATACCCAGGGTGAAGAGGCAGGATTCAGGCTTCCAGGTTACTCAAGAATCTTCTAGAATGTCTCTTCTGGCCAGAGCAGGAAAGAAGGGAAGTGCATGCAGTGCAGGCATCAAGGGCAGTGCAGCCAGTGTAGGAGCCCCAGGAGACACCGAGGGGGAGTTCCAGATGGTATTCGGTCCAGGGAGAAATGTCCTGGGCATTTGGGCCAGATGACCCTGGAGACCCTCAGGGTATGCACTGGGAAGGCTATCTTCCCAGGCCTGACCAGAAACTCACTTTCTACACTAAGCTTGACCCAAGATCAAGAGCTGTGAACTTTCCCTCCCAGGTGAGCAAGACGGTGTTTGCTGCTGCCAAACCAAACATCAGTGCTTTGTCTCGACCAAGAACTGGACTTGCCCTGCCCTCACCCACGCCCACCCATCTATGATTTTAATTCCTTCCAGCACCACTGCAAGAGACTGGAAGAAGACCCTCCTGATAATGTGCGGGCAGTCCAATTTCCATCCTTGAGAAATGTCCACCTTTAAGAGGTAGGTCACATTTGGTTCTCACAGAGTTACCTGAGCCTCTGGCACTCTTGCCAAAAGTCTAGATACTGCCGCCAAACTTCTTGAGCAACCAGAACAGCAGATGCAGTGGATACAGAATGGACAAAGAGGCAGGATAGGTCCCGACGAGTCATCCGGCTCATCTCTGAACAGGGACTGTATGAGGCTTGGAGAGACCAAGAGAGCAAGACAGAGTCTGCCCCTGCCCTCAGAGACAGAAAACAAGACAGAAACTTCAATACTGCATGATCGAGTCTGCTCTAGGACATTAAAAGTAGTGCTACGGAAGATCAAAACGAGGACACCTAATGGAATCTCACGGAGTGGGCAGGTGGGAAGGAAAGGACCCCTTGTAGGCGAAGCCGGGGAAGTCGGTCTGGAGAAAGATAGGCATTTAGGTGAAGACCGGAAGGACTCATCCACTTTAGAGCTTCCCCACCAAAAATTAGAAACAGATTTTCACTTCCAGCCGAATCCCATCACTTGGCTTACTTCCCTAGTTACTATGAAAAGTTGACTATAATTAATTAGTGCCCTAAATTGTTCTCAAATTTGTTTCTGGGTAAAAAACACTGTCTCCATGATTAATTGACATCTCCTTGCCGGCAATCACTGTCCTGGTCATTGTTTGCAGCCCCCAGTGTTTACCAGTGCCGAAAACAGTGAATTTAATTAATAAAACTCTTGTTACATGAATGACTGGTTCACATACTTGAAAAAATAATGTTTGCCAATATTTTATAAATGTCAACTACTGTACTCTGTCATCTTGAGACGAGGGAATCTCTTGAAATGAGTGTAACTTGTATACTGCTTTCTGGGCCCATTTATCACTTTTATCTTTTCTTTAAAAGCATTAGAATTATTGATATTATCTTAGACACATAATTCTACACCATGACCTAAATCTACCAGAAATAGTCTTTTTTATAATGGAGATTTTCAGACAACTGGATTCTCCACATGGCTGTTGTTAATGAGAATCGTCATGATTAATGTTAAAAGATAAAGCACGCAGACCCTAGCTTGCGTTACCCATGTACTGGAAGGACTGTCGTCTCAAGTTCTCGGACAAACTGCCATGGAACACTATTCTCTTTAAACTCCCTCATTTCCAAACTAGCAAATATTTTTCAATAGACGATGTTAGTCGACAGTATAGACTAAAAAGAGTCCTGAAAATGGCCAAATCAATATAAACAAAATTCATTTAGTAGCAGAAAATTGCTTCTGTGCAAATACCTCGTACACTATGTTTTAACTTAAAAGGGATATTTTACAATGATAAGCACCTGGTGACAGATCCATAACTCTGTCAGCGACAGCGGATCTCTGGCTCCTAAATTACTGTCCTGTTTTGGAGTTTAATCATTTTTCTTAAACAAAGTAATTATAATTGTTAAAAACGTGGTCCTAAAATAAAATACAGACCCTTACGAGGAAGCATAATGTCTGAAAATAATGCAAAATAAAATATAAAATAAAAAGTATTTAGATTTATTTTATAAACAGAATTATTTGATTTGTTATTTCTTCCGAGAAAATTACTTTTGTGATTCAATGGTTGCAAGAGGTAAAATCTTTCAAGAAATATAAGGAAAAATTGTTTTCTGAGCTTTACAAAGATGCCTGAAAACCCCTCCTATAGTTTATGTGTACGTTTATAACACATACAGGATTGATAATGTAACACATGTCATGCTAATAATATCTTTTCCCACACTCACCCCCCCAGACCATGTAATATGACTTACTGGGAAATGGTACTCATCTGGGCTTTTACTCTCCTATTCTCATAATTGTGTGAACTTGGAAAACAACGGACATGTGCAAGTTATTTAACTTCTCTCTGCCTTCGTATCTTACCTGTAAAACAAGACAATGACACTTAGCTGGGCTGGGCCGGGACTCTGTCTAATACTTCCCCTCAGCCCGCCCCTCTGTTGGGCTTTGCCAATAGCAGGCGCCAGAGCTAGACCGCGAGGCTGGAGGAGGGACCCGCTCCTTCCTGACTGCTTCCTCTCACTCCCTCCAGCCTGCCTGTCTGCCCCCAGTTCCTGTCAGCACGACCTTGGCCTTGCTTCTCCACCCTGGCAGCAGCACTTCATTCCCATAACAGCCTCTGAACACAGGCTGGAACTGTCCCACTGCCGCAGGACCAGCCTCATCACGGCCTCTCCCCATCAGAGACACCTGCACAGTGGCAACCCTTGATCTCAAAGCCCAGAACCCTAGTCCCCCGTGGCTCCACCTGACACCAGAGACACCAGCATCAGCCAAGCAAGGCCTCCTCCTCTGAGGCTGCCCTCCAAGCTTCTAGTTGTAATCGTTCCAGCCTCAGGCTGAGTGGTGACAGCTGCTTTCTGAAACTGCTACCTGTGAGAGCTCAGTTTTCTCTGTTGGCTTTTTCAGTTGCCTAGCAAACAATGTGTTCCACCAAATGAACAATTCTTTAAAGCAACTTTCTTTCTCTATTAAAATAACTGATGTGACTCCTGTCTCCGTACCAGAGCAGGCCTGACCCAGCAGTATCTCTATACCACCACCCTGTCGCGAAGATCACATTCACTCTTTACTCTTTGGCATTATTTAGCACCTTTAGAGCAGAGACGAGTCTGGTACTGTCCTAGGCGGTGGATGCAGAATGTTGATCAAGGCATACAAAATTATGCTGTAGAATAAAATTTAATTTCACAGTGCTGGACACCACAGAGAGCCCAGAAATTTAGAGAAGCTTCTGGCTCTATCAACTCTGGCTAGAACACTTACAGTCAAGCCTACTGAAAACAAAGCATATTATACATGGTGGCAAATCCAGGAAATTAACAAATCCAGTATAAGTGAAGGAGTTTTCTAACAAATACACGCCACTAAGAAGTGCTGCTGCGAACTGGCCCTCCCTTCCAGGGCAGGGAAGTTCTTGCCTTTATTCGCAGAGGCTGCTCCTGGGTTTTAGTTTAGCTCCGTGAAACGACACAGAGAAGACAAATTGGAAGGAGTTCCAAGAAGTTCACACACACACAAAAAAGAATGAGTCAGAGCAGTGGAAGGGCAGAGTAATGAGGCAAGATTGCAATGACTAGATGTATTTTGATCTAGTATTCAACTAAGTGCAATGGTGACGTCTAAAAATAAGTGAGGCAGAGAAAGAAAAAATAATTATAGGGAAGATAATATATAATAATTAACTACTGAAAAAGAGTATGCTTTAAATAATGAGATACAAGTAAAGCAGGAATAACCTGAGCTGATTATAGAGACTCAATTTCTCACACTGAGGTGAGAGGGGTGTTATCATTTGAAATTCACAGCCCTTAAAAAAAAGAACAGACAAAACATGTAATTATTATCTGCCAACAGCACAGTCCAAAATGATGCAGTAGTGTTTGTCCGTTTCTAATTTATAAAGTTCTACATGTTTCTCAACTTATCCAACCCATTCATTTCTCTTTAATTAAAGTACTCAGAAAATTCTTGTAAATCTTAGAAATGCCTGTGATGTTCTCTTTCTGAAAGGCACTGGTAAGTGCCACAAAAAGCAATGCAGTCACAAAAAATTAAAGTTAGACATCTCTGTAGATACAGTTTTCACTGTGTATCATATAACAAACAAATCTCAAGAAAAACAAATGTATTTTATGTATGAAGTGAGAGTAAGCTCTGATTTTCAATAATAAACTTTACGGCGTTATGAAAGTTAATAGGGGTCTGCTCACAATCAGTTAGCAAAAGCGAATATTTTGTGGTAATTGGGCTATAAATGATCAACATTAGAAGTGAGCAGAAAAGGTCTTTTACCCAGGTATTCTCAATCTCACCAACAAATCTGCTCTAAAACACTCTCTTATGTTACTCTTTAGTCAACCCTTCTCTTGTACTTAAGGGTCTAAACTTAAGTTAATCATCCTTGTTGGTCCTCAGTATAGACATTCATTGTCTTTATTTGTGCAATAACCTTTTAGAAGTATGTCTTCAGGGCTCCCTGTCATGTTCAGCATACAAAGTCCTCTTTATTACCAAGAGAAAGGAGTCGAGGACTGGTTTGAGTTAAATATCAGGTCACTGTAACTGACTGACAACACAACTTCTCAGAGGTTTGGTAGCATGTTTTTCTTTTTGTTCTTTGTACCTCTGCCATACTTTGTCCATTCTTCGGACGGTCTTGAAGCTGAGGTTGTGTATCTTCCTGATTACTGAAAGCTGAAAAAGAAGCTTTTCTAGAGACATAGTAAAATACAAATGTGATGTCATTTTTTGATGTTTAAGTTTTATACTTATATTTTTAAAGAAAAACTTCTCCGCATAATTTATAAGTTGGTTGAGAAAATACATTTGAAAAACACAATTACCATGTAGAGCAAAAGTTAATCAAAGCTGACTCTAGATTACAATCTCATCAAAATGACTCATCTAAACATTTCTCAGAGATTTAGAAGGTAACTTATTTTTTTCTGGTTAGCCGGATGGCCCTCTGGCCCTGCTATAGTTGAGCTCAGACCATAAAGCTTTAACCCCATAAACTATAAAGGCCTATTTTCTAAGTGGTGACTCTTTGGCTCTGAGGGTGACTCGGATGCTATGGCTGAGTCAGTTGCTCTTGCTGCCCGAGCTGACGTCACTTTTCTCTCTGCTTGTTCCATATGAACCCTGAGCAAGCTCAGGACAGCACTGAGAACCACGCATGGACCCACCTGATCCAAAGGTTATAGAAGTATGAGGGAACTCACTAAGCTAATTCTTCTGCTTTACGGGAGATAAAATGAGGCTGGAGTCCTCAAACTAATTATTAAAGCCCTACAGCATGTTAGGAATGATGTGTAATAATAACGAGTGTGTACTGAGGATTTGATATACTTTAGTCAGTACATTAAGGGCTGCCCGTATATTATGAGATTTAATCCTCACATGAGCCACGTGAGAAAGGCACTATTATTACCCTTATTTTACAGAAAAGATGAATGAGGCACAGATAAATGGTGTAATTCATTTTAGGTCTCACATGTAGAATGTGGAATGATTAGAACTCAGATGGCTGGACGTCAGATATAATTCTCTTAACCACTGTATGTAATATACTTATCTGTAGCCAGTTCAACAAATAATTATGAGCTGAGGCAGCACAAAGCAAAACGTCAGGGACTCAGATGTGACTAAATCTTTGTCCTTGCCCTCCTGAAGGTCACAATCTAGTACAGGGGTTGACAAACTTTTTCTGTCAGGGCCCAGATCATAAATATTTTAAGTTTAGTGCGCCATTCAATTTCTGTTGCAACTACTCAATGTTGCCACTGTGGCATGAAATCATCCAGAGACGGTACATAAATAAATGGACATGGCTGGGTGCCGATAAAACTTTATTGACAAAAACAGGATGAGGGCTGACTTAGTTTGCCCATCTCTGGAAAAATCAATTACATAAATGTATTACAATGCAACATATGTCCTGAGGGTGGCATATATAAGCCACTGCCGAATCACAGAGGGAGGAGTGATTTATCCTGCCTGAGGTATTCAGGGGAAGAAACATTTGAGAAATATATCTAAACATTAGTAAATTAATTAGGCAAGAAGGTAAGGATACTCCAGGCAGAGGTGACAGCATAAGTAAAATTTTAGAGACAGGACATTTGAGAAACAGTAGATAGTTTAGCAAGACTGAAGTACAGGTATCTGCTAAGTAATATTGTAAGAGAAAAAAAAAAAGAGGTGGATGGAGTAAAGGTGGCATTTCATGACAGGTCTACAGTAGAGTGCTAAGGAATCTGAATTTTAGATGATAGAAGATGGGGAGATATTGAAAACTCTTTAACAGAGAAATATCATCATTAGATTTATGGGGTTTTTTAAAGAATAATCTTGCAGGATTTTCTTCAAAGGGAAAAATGTGATAGACCATATTCCCAAAGCACCTTTTTTGTATTGGACATATCCAAGTTTTAAAATACAAGTCAACTTCAAGAAATATAGTAATACACCGTAAGAAGAAAAAATGGAAAGGAAAAAAGCCCATGTTGGCTTTTTTAACTTGTGATGCTATTACAGCTTTTTTTTTATTAATGCCCTCAAGCTATACTTTTTGTTTAATTAATCTTTTCATCTTGGATTCATATATTGTTTTATGTTGTTCATGAACAGGAAATCTGTTTAATAATTCTCCTCTGTTCCAGTCTAAATAAAAATGTTTAATAGAAATTTATATTTACAATAAGTCTATCCTGTGCTACCATTTAAAAATATATTTTATACCACCAAATTTATTTTGGCACATTATGCTTATGTTTTCTTCCAGGTCCACCTTAAATGCAATCCAAAAATACAACTCTGGTAGATAAAGGGCATGGGCAAAAGAGCAATGACCTAGAACTTAGGACATGAGAGACCTCTTTAGACCCTGCCACCAATTAGCCATTTCACCTTGAATTTACTAATTCTCAAACCAAAAAGCAGATTACCTGCTATAACAATGTATCAGAGTATTTCAAAAAGATAGGTTCTGTGAATATATGATATTTGGCAAAATGAATCATATTTTTAGGACTTCAGATTTTTAGTTTTCCTAACTTTTCCTTTCACTAACAGGCAATCACACACACACACACACACACACACACTCTCTCTCTCTCTCTCTCACATCTCCAAATGAAACCTTGGAAATTAAAATAATAGGTATAAAAGATTAATGTCTTTTGAAGTAAACTGTGAAATGGTCAATAGAAGCTATGACAGAGTTATCTTAGATGACTCCCAATAACATGGAACAATACATGAATATTTTTAATATAACTAACATGAAATTACAGTGGGTTTTTTTTACAGCTTCTGGTTAAAACTATTGTTCCCTCATATCATAACCTATGGCTTAAGTTACCTTCATTTTCAAGCCCAGCTCTGTCTTGGTGTCTAGGTCTTGGCATTGACAAAGACAGCATTGCTGAAAACTTAACAATACAATATGAATTAGATATAGCCATTTTCACAACAGGATTACCAACCTGAACCAGAAACAGTTTATTAATTGTTCTGAAAAGATCTTTCTTCTCTCTTAGGACAGGTATGGTGAGATGAGGAAAAAGTCTCCTCTAGTCTGTTAAAATGGTGAATACACTAATTGATTTTTTTAATGTTAAAGTCAAATTTGCATTCCAGAGATAAACTCTACTTTTCATCATGCATTATCCTTTTGATATATTCCTAGAATCAAACTGTTAATATTTCATCAAGGATGTTTGCAGCTATGTTTACAAGAGACAGCAGTCTGTAATTTTCTATTCTTGCAATGTCTTTGCTATCAGAGTACTGCTGGCCCCATGAATCAAGTTGGGAATTCTTCCCTCCTCCTCTAATTTCTGAAGGAGAATTTGTACGATTGGTGTTATTTCTTCCTTCAATGTTCTATAGAATTTAACCAGTGAAACTATCTCAGATTTGAGTGTGCTTATATGTATTTGAAGGTTTTTTGGAACAAATTCAATTGTGTGTGTGTGTGTATGTGTGTGTGTGTGTTCAGTTTTCTATCATTTTGTGCCAGCTGGATAAATTCTGGCTTTTATGAATGTGTCTATTTAAGCTAGGTTTTCAGATTTATTGACATTAAAATGTTTGTAATATTCGCTTATCTTTTTAATATCTGTAGACTCTATGGAAATAGCTCTTCTTTTATCCCTGATACTGATTATTTATGGTCTTTCTTTTGTGTGCGATCTTTCTCAAATGAGTTTCCATGAGAAGATTAAGGCCCCAAAATATCCATTGAATGTAATGAACTACCTTATCTATGCACTAGAATGACAGCAACTATGGACCATTTGGGTGGCAATTGGAAAAATAGTCCCTACGTTCATTTTATGTATTGTTTAATTCTCTCATGGAAATTTGTGTGGTTAAGACTCCTCTAGGAGTTATAGTATTTTCTCTTAACTTATCACTGTCTGTTCTTCATATAAAATACAAAGACACTGTAATAATGGAGTTCCATGTAGCCCCCGTCATTTGGGGTATGGTCACATATACTACTCCAAATGCATTATGATCACCATTGAGGTGGTATTATTTTGTTTAAACATTTATGTGTCTTTTAAAAAATTAAAAGAATGAAAATATTTGATATTTTCCCACATATTTACAATTTCTGGTGCTTTTTATTCTTTCCTGGAGTTTTTAGCTTTCATCTTCTGTCGCTTTCCTTTACCCAGAAGAACCTGAGCATTTCTTGTAGTGCTAATCTAAATGCAACAAATTCTCTCACTTTTATTTATCTGTAAATGTCTTTATTTCACCTTGATTTTTGAAGGAGATTGTTGATACATGTAAAATTTAGACTATTATTTTCTTGAAGCACTTTAAAATTTTCACATTGCCTTCTGGCTTCTCTTGATGAGAAATCAGTTATCATTTGTATTTTTGTTCCCATCGTGTAATGTGTAATTTTCTTTTGCTGCTTTTAACATTTCCTCTACATCTCTGGTTTTTAGCAGTTTGACTACCATGTGCTTAGTTGAGCTCTTCTTTGCATTCATCCTATTTGGTGTTTGCTAAGGATGACGGATTTACATGTTTATGTTTTTCACCAAATTTTGGAAATTAAGTCATTATTTCCTCAAATGCTTCTTGTCCCATTTTTGCCTTCCCTGGGGCTCAAATGACACATATGTTATATGTCACATGAGTCACTGAAGTGCTCTTCGTTTCTTTAATCTTACTTCTCTCTGTACTTTAGAAAAGATAATTTCCTTGTTATATCTACAAATTCACTGATGCATTCTTCAGCTATCTTCATGATGCTGTCAAATCCGTCCAGTAAATTTTCCATCTCACATATTTACTTTTAAGTTCTAGAATTATTTGATTCTATGTTATAGTTTGTAATTCTCTGCTTAAATTTTTCTAGTCCCTCATTATGGCCATAATTCCCTTTACATTCTTGAAAATATATTTATAACACATATTTTAAAGTTTTTGTATGTTGATCACAATATCTGAGTTATCATGAGCTGAGTCTTTATGTACTACAGGTTCCCCCTAGTACCCAAAAGTAGACCATTCCTATGAAACCTTTCATAAACTGAAATGGCACAAAGCAAAGAAACAGTTACCTTAGAACACATCTTGCTAATGGGTGAACAAAATAAATCGAGATAAAGCACAGACACTCACAGATACCGTGCAAAGCTACGGCAGCTTAGTGCTTTGACATCAATCTTAGTAATTTTTTTTGGATACGTCTCTTCAGACAAGGGAAACAAAAGCAAAAATAAATGGGACTACACCAAAGTAAAAAGCTATTGCACAGTGAAGGAAACTATCAACAAAATGAAAAGGCAGCCTACTGAATGGGGGAAGATATTTGCAACAATATATCCGATAAGGGGTTAATATCCAAAACACACAAAGAACTAATACAACTCAACATCAAAAACAAAAACAAAAAATAGGCAGAGGACCTAAAATAGACATTTTTCCAAAGAAGACATACAAATGGCCAACAGGCACATAGAAAGATGCTCAACATCACTAATCAAGGAAATGCAAATCAAAGCCACTATGAGATATCACCCCACACCCGTCAGAATGGCTATTACCAAAAAGGCAACAGATAAAACATATTGACAAGAATGGGGACAAAGGGGAACCATCCTGCACTGTTGGTGGGAATGTAAATTGGGGTAAATTGGTGCAGCCACTATGGAGAACAGTATGGAGATGCCTCAAAAAATTAAAAATAGAACTACCATACAATCAAACAATTCCACTTCTGAGTATTTTTCTGAAGAAAACAAAAACACTAATTAGAAAAAATATATGCACCCCTATGTTTATTGCAGCATTATTTACAATAGCTAAGATATGAAAGCAACCTCAGTGCCCATAAGTATATGAATGGATCAAGAAGGTGTGGTATGTATATACACTGGAATATTACTCAGCCATAAAAAAGAATGAAACCTTGTCATTTGCAACAACATGGATGGACTTAGAAGGTATTATGCCAAGTCAAATAAGTCACACAGAGAAAGATAAGTACCACATGATTTCAGTTATATGTGGAATCTTTAAAAAAATGAATAAATATAACAAAACAGAAATAGAATTATAGATACAGAGAAAAAACAGGTGGTTGCCAGAGAGGAGGGGGTTGGGAGGAGGAAAGAAATAGCTGAGGCAGATTAAGAGGTACAAAATAAATGTCATGGGTATGAAATGCACAGTGTGGGGAATATAGTCAATAACTATGTAATATTTTTTTATGGTGATATATTGTAACTGAAATTTTGTGGTACTCATGAAATGTGTAGAAATATTGAATGTGCAGAAATGTGTAGAAATATTGAATGTGTAGAAATACTGAATCACTGTGTTGTATTACAGGAACTAACACAGTGTTGTAGGTCAATTATACTTCAAAAACAAACAAAGAAACTCATAGAAAAAGAGATCAGGGCTTCCCTGGTGGCACAGTGGTTAAGAATCCGCCTGCCAATGCAGGGGACACGGGTTCGAACCCTGGTCTGGGAAGATCCCACATGCCACGAAGCAACAAAGCCCATGCACCGCAACTACTCAGCCTGCGCTCTAGAGCCCGCGAACCACAACTACTGAGCCTGTGTGCCACAACTACTGAAGCCCGTGCGCCTAGAGCCTGAGCTCCACAACAAGAGAAGCCATGGCAATGAGAAGCCCAAGCACTGCAATGAAGAGTAGCCCCCGCTCACTGCAACTAGAGAAAGCCTGCACGCAGCAACGAAGATCCAACACAGCCAAAAATAAATAAAAATAAAATAAATAAATTTATTTTTAAAAAAGAAAAAAAAAAGAAAAAGAGATCAGATTTGTGGTTACCAGGGACAGGGGAGTGGAGGGAGCGGCAACTGGATGAAAGCAGTCAGAAGGTACAAACGTCCAGTTAGAAGATAAGTACCAGGGATGTGATGTACAACAGGATAAACATAATGAACACTGCTGCATGTTATATATGAAAGTTGCCAAGACAGTAAATCCTAAGAGCTCTCATCACAAGGGAAAACATTTTTCTATTTCTATTTTTTTTAAGTTTTTTTTGTTACAAAGTTTCTTTTTTTTTTTAAATTTATTTTATGATTGGCTGCGTTGGGTCTTCAATGCTGCGTGCGGGCTTTGTCTCTAGATGCGGCAAGTGGGCGCTACTCTTTGTTGCAGCGCGCAGGCTTCTCTTGTTGCGGAGCACAGATTCTAAGCACGTGGGCTTCAGTAGTTGTGGTTCACGGGCTCTACAGTGCAGGCTCAGTACTTGTGGCGAACGGGCTTAGTTGCTCCGCGGCATGTGGGATCTTCCCAGACCAGGGCTCGAACCCGTGTCCCTCCCATTGGCAGGCAGATTCTTAACCACTGCGCCACCAGGGAAGCCCTCTAGTTCTTTAATTTTGTATCCATATGAGATGATGGCTGTTCACAGAACTATTTCATTAATCATTTCTTGATGTATGTTGGTCAAATCGTTATGCTGGACACCTTAAATTTATGCTGTACTGTATGTCAATTATATCTCAATAAAACTGAAGGAAAACAAAAAGCTACGGTGGCTTGATGCTGAAATGCTGAGTGCAGTTCCTGGGGAAGGAGCTTAGCAGTGCCACTCTCCCTGCTGAGGGTGAGCACCGCCTCTATACCAGCTCACTGCAAAACCAACAAATCAATGCTGAATGCCATTTCCTGTGTTCGCTTTTGGTCTTTTTTCTTAAAAGTGGAAATCCCCCTTGGATTTCCTCCAGTTAGCAAAAACAGGTACTAATGTAGGTCTTTTGTAAAAACCAAGTGGTGGAAAGTGAACTTTCAAAAGGCAGGGGATGCCTGTATTTTTTCTCTTGATTTTGGGTCACATCATCTTATTCCTTTACAGGTTGGATTTTTTTTTTTAATCCAAGATATTGTGTAAGATATGTTATAGAGACTTTGGGATCTCTTATTCTTCTCTGAAATATTGATGTTTATTTTAGCAAACAGTTAGCTTGGCTGGACCCAAACTTCAAACTCTGTCTCCCTGAGATAAATAGCAGTGAAAATCTCTTCTCCGTTCTTTCAGGTTTCCTGCTGCTGTTTTTCAGTGGCAACTGTGACATCTCCCCCATACGTGCCAAGTGCAAGGGTAGGACAAAGATTAGGGGCTCTCCTTCTATGGCTTCCTTCTTTGTGGGATTCCTCACCTCACATTCTAGCCACTTAGGAAGCCCTAAACTCCATTTCTCTGACTGTCAATTAGTAAGACGGTGGTTTTCTTCTTGATGTCCTGGTCCCATGCAAAACAAAATTGGTAGAACAAATCATATCCAAGGCACTTCTCGTTTTTTTCAAAGACCATGTACCCTACAGTTTCTGACTGCTTTTGGTCATTCTCCAGTGCATTCATATATTGCTTTCTTATATTGGTCTATAGTTATAATTGCTACCTGACAGAGTGTTAGTTTAATACAAGCTACTTCACCATTATTGGAAGTCATTTGTATCCTTTTTATCTAACCTGCACATAGTAGGAATTCGGGGGATATTATGTGGAGCGAATTTAAGTCCCCCTACATATTCCTTTTTTTTCAACTTTCTGATTTATAAAATGAGAGAGATTTCCTACCTTAAACTCCACTTACATTCCTCACCCTCCAGTCTGTCCCGTTTCTCTTGCCTATGTTATTTTAATAACCTCCACCTGTCATTCTTCCTCTAAACTCAGCTCTCCATTGTGTTTTTCACAATGACTAATTTATGTCTCTGGAATCCACACGGATAATGATTTCCAACTTCATCTCAAATAATAAAGTCTTTGATAACTATCATTGCCAGATCAAAAAACCTGATTTTTAAAGTTAGTGAGTCATTTATTATCTCCCAAATTCTGATTCCAAATGAACTTTTCTCTTTTATGCCTCATACACCCTGAGTTCAAGCCTCACCATTCTACTTCACTCAATAGATCTTGTATCCTCCCCACTCCACATCTTCCCTTGTTATTTTCTACTTGCCAAATATGCTAATCTTCTCCAGTTAAAAATAACATTTCCCCGGTAAAGCCTTAGAATTAATCACACTAGGGACTGAATAAGCACTTTTGAGCCTTTATGATGCTCCTTTATCATATTCACCTTATGTCTTGTAGTTCAGCAAAATTATCCTCCCACCTTTATAAGTACTTCTTAAGAAGAAAGTACACTTTATTAATTTGTGTTGCAAGTATAGAGCTAAGTGTATGCTACTGGTCATTCTCTGATGCAACTTCAAAGCAGCACCATTCACACAACTGGATTCCATCTATAGGATATCTATAGAACTCCATCTGTAGGTAGTACCATCTATAGGACAAAATATAAATATCCCTTCCGAGGTTGAGCACTCATCTGGCTCTTCACACTGTATGCTCAGCAAATGCCTGCAGAATACAATTAAAACTCCTTAAACCATATTTTAATAAAGTTGAAAGGGACATGATGACCTCCCTCTCTGTCCCTCATCTGTCATATCCCCAGGTGCTACATATCTAATAGATATTCTATGAATTATTACCATCCTCTTTCCCATCTTATGGTTATCAAGTTCATGGTTTGAAATATGAAAGATCAAACAGCCAAGTTTCACTGCTGGTTTGTCTCACTTTCATACCAAGCGTCAGTCTGGCTAGAGTAGGGGCTACGTTTCCTGTCTGGCCCTTGTCCTACCTATACACATAGTTCCTCATATTTTCTCAGCTGAAAATCAGTTCATGTTAGAAAGAATTTTACAAGCAGAAAAGGCGGGGGTGTGGAAGAAATTGATGCTTCGCTGAAAAAAAAAAGGCATCACCAACCCTTCTGCCACCAACAACAGAGACTGGAAAAATATAAAGCATCAAAATGCATTTTCTCAGCCTCCTTAGCAGCGAGCAATGGACAGTAAACTAGTTCTTTCCCATGGGATAAAGACCGATGGCCCATCGTCCTGATAAGAGGTAGAGATGAAGCTGGTGTCCTTCTCCCCTATTCTTTCATCTCTGAAGGCAGATAGAATATCTGCAGTAGCAGCATTTACTTTGCAAACATAAGACAATACCAAACAAATCATACAAATGTCAGCTTTTACATGACTGAACTGTTGAACCAACTCCAGTGACTGCTTTACTCTGGAACTTTTTATTATATAAGAAAAGTAAACCTCTATTTGCTTAATTGATCATATTCATGTTTCCTGTCACTTAGAGCAATATCAATTTTTATGGCCATCATTGAAAAGAAAAGAGATGACAAACGCTGGTGTGGATGTGGAGAAAAGGAAACCCTTGTTCACTATTAGTGGGACTGTAAATTGGTCCAGTCAGTACGGAAAACAGTGTAAAGGATGCTCAAAAGACTTTAAAAATAGAACTACCATACGATCCAGCAATTCCACTTCTGGGAATACAGTTGACCTTTGAACAAGGTGGGCTTAGGGGTGCCAACCCCCCATGTAGTTGATAATCTGCGTATAAGTTTTGACTCCCCCTAAACTCAATGACCAATAGCCTACTGTTCACCAGAAGCCTTTACCGATAACATAAATAGTCAACTGACATGTATTTTGTTTGTTATATGTATTATAGACTATATTCTTACCATAAAGTAAGCTAGAGAAAATAATTTTTTATTAAGAAAATCAGAAGAGAAAATACATTTACAGTCATGCACTGTAGTTATCAATACCATGTTTACATCATCTGTTTACAAGATAAATCATCTGTCAGTACCTACATCAATATTTTCTCATGATACCAATCACTGTAGTATACGTATTACTAACACTAGACCTCACACATGAAAAGATAATGTGAAAAAGAAATTCATGTTTATTTACAGGTATAATGATTCATGCATTGATAATGAAAAAGCAGCAATCTGATTGCTTTATGGTAGCCTAGCCTACACACTAATGAATGGTTATAAAATTTCTATGGCATACAGTATTAGACATATTCATAATACAGTATTGGAAACATTGCTACATTTTTTTGGTGGGGGGGATGGAGGAAGGTGGTCAAAGGATGCAAACTTCCAGTTATAAGATAAACAAATACTAGGGATGTAATGTACAGCAGGTTGGCTATGGTTAACACTGCTGTACAGTACACAGGTGAGCTGTAAAGACAGCACAGCCTAAGAGTTCTCATTAGAAGGACAAAATTGTTTTTCCTTTTTTCTTTCCTTTTTTCTCTTCTTTTTACTGTATATATATGAAAAAATGGATGTTAGCTGAAGCTACTGTGGTAATCATTTCACAATACATATAAATCGAGCCATCGTGCTGTACCCCTTAAACTTACACAGTGATGTATGTCAATTATTTTTCAATACAACTAGAAAGAAACCTCACAGAACTGTTCACTAAAAGGTTGAATTTAACGTAAGTAAGTTACACCTTAACATTTTTTTAAAAGTATCGATTTCTAAATGAAATGTGACCTAGTGGTATGTAAGCTATGTCTGAAATACTGTCCTCAGCTCTTTAGCTTTTTGTTTGGTTTGTTTTTTAAGTTATTCCTTATGGTAACACATTACACCTCCATTTTTTGGTTGGGTAAATTGAGACTTAGGAAACACAGTGACAGGGTGAGCGGTTGAGAGTATGGATTTGGATATCACACACACCCAGGCTCCGTCCCTGCACCTTGCCACTCCCTGTTTAAGTGATACTAGGCACACTGCCTCTTTAAACTTTAGCTTCCTAATCTGGAAAGCAAGACTACAAGAAGTCCCTATTTATAAAGTGGTTTTGGGGATTAAGTGAGATTAGATGTGTAAAGTGCTAAAGAAGGACCTGACACATACTAAGTGATGAAGAAATACTATCCATTGTCATTGGTTTTGCTGTTATTATTTTACATATTTCATTACTACCACATGCCACAGAAATAGGAAGTGATGGAGAGTTACGAATAAAAATATGACAATATAGGGCTTCCCTGGTGATGCAGTGGCTAAGAATCCGCCTGCCAATGCAGGGGACACGGGTTCGAGCCCTGGTCCAGGAAGATCCCACACGCCGTGGAGCAACTAAGCCTGTGCCGCAACTACTGAGCCTGTGCTCTAGAGCCCGCGAGCCACAACTACTGAGCCCGCGTGCTGCAACTACTGAAGCCCGCGAGCCTAGAGCCCGTGCTCCACAACAAGAGAAGCCACTGCAATGAGAAGCCCACACACTGAAACAAAGAGTAGCCCCCGCTCGCCGCAACTAGAGAAAGCCCATGCAGCAACGAAGACCCAATGCAGCGAAAAATAAATAAATAAAATAAATAAACTTAAAAAAAATGACAATATAAATCGACGATACAAGATTCAAACCCAAGCTTGTTCAATCCCTACACTTGTGGTTTTTTCTATACTATGGTAAGAATATTTAGATAGCTAGAATTTCTCCTAGAAGTCATAGGGATCCAATATACACTCTGTTGTGACATTTTATACTTCTGTATCATGATTTTTTTGTGTGTGAGCTCAGAAAGTGGCAGAATAATACCTTAAATACATAAGTATGTACATCTTGTGGTGTTTTCTGATCTCTTTCTCTTCAAAGAATTTTTAAAAAAAAAATCAAAACAAGCCTTAAACAGACTGAAAATTCCTCTTTGTATGCCTAACCTCACTAACAATGCACACATAGGCATGCGCACGTGGACCATGCATGAACACCCACCCTAACGCAGCCGAGCCCTGGATGGATGGCGATAACTGCTATGGACGCTCAGGTGATGAATACAGTATGTTCAGTGAGGACACAATCCATCTGGTCCCTCAGTCTATGACGATGGCAGGCAGCAGCCAGGATGCGGTGACGGCACATCTTACTTTTCCTGCTTATTAGGCAGAAGGTGAG
This sequence comes from Balaenoptera musculus, assembly GCF_009873245.2. Lineage (NCBI taxonomy): Eukaryota > Metazoa > Chordata > Mammalia > Artiodactyla > Balaenopteridae > Balaenoptera > Balaenoptera musculus. The sequence continues at coordinate 49,694,082 of NC_045803.1, forward strand.
ACAAATGAAGCTGCCGACAAGTCTGCCGTTACACCTTTGAGGGGCGTATATCACAATATTTCATTCCACTCAGCGTGGAAATAACAACCTAAAATTAACTAGCATTTCAGATAACATTAGAAATCTTGTCAGTGGTGCCACAGCCAACGTAGGCTAACAAGCGTTTTTAGTGAGAAGGCTTCCTGTGCGGTGCTTGTTAAATCAAGTGGCGCCTGAGAAGAAGCACCGTTTCTTGGGTAGAATATACCAGCGTTCTTTGAATAGAATATTGGGCATCTCTCTCCCCTTAGATGTCTAAAAAGATGATTCATAGAGGAATAAATTAAATTATATCAATAAATAGTGATGCTTTTCTGACCAATTAAAGTTGCCATCTGCTTAGCTTGGAGAATATCCCCAGAGAAGTCACCTTACAGCTGATTTAAGCCATCGTGGGAGCTTTACACCAAACAGAAACCGCAAGTTGCTTTTCTGCTGATTTAAGAAATATTCTCAGTGTGAGAGGCAAACGCCCTAAAGGCAGGTTTGATGATATGGCATTTTTAGAAACTCTGATTTCTAAAAGATCTCTAAGATCTCGTCCCTAGAGAAAAGGCTTAACTTTTGAACTATCTATTGAAAAGAAATGGAATAAAAATCTAAATACAAGTCGTGACACAGACCTAATTTATTTGAAGAATAAATATTGCATGATGGAAGCTTAGAAGAAGGGTTAGAAGGATAAGGGTGGCACCTGCCTGTGAATCTCAGTGTACGGTTGGCTCTTAGCTTCAGAGCAATGTCAGGGCTGGTTTACATTCAAACTGCCACCTAAGCCATATAACCGGGGGCAAGTCCCTCAGCTGCCAGGGAGCTCATGTAAAACAGAAACACCTGCCTGCTCCCTGAGCTCATGGGAGGGCTGAGTGAGATCCCTCAGCAGAGCCCTGGCCCACAGTATTGGCTCAAAAATGGTAACTCTTTGTATGAGTACAATTCAATAAAAGTCAATGGAAACTATTATTCATACAAACCCTTTAGTAAGTGTATGTTGCAAAAACAGACGATGATGCAGGAAATAAGTTATAATACTCCGTGAAGATTGCCCCATCTATCTGTATAAATGAATAAATACAATTAAGTTTATTATGTACATGGATTAGTTCCCTTCTCCAAAGTGTCTCACATGACAGGGAATGGATTGGCCTTTACTGCTGTCCATTGTTGATAGTTTTAATAAGTTTATGCTATACCTCTTTGAACATAAACAACTATTGCAAAAATATTTTCACAAGAGAAGCATTGTTTTTTCTTCTTAGTTTGCAATTACTGTGTCACAGAATGGAACTTAATGCTGAAAACAACCTGAAAAAGAACTTAATTATAACAAGAGCTACCAGTTAGTGTTTATTGAGCAAATATTCTATCGTTTAATAATCAAAAGTCCAATGAGTGCTCATTATAAATGCACTCTTTACAGATGGGGAACCTGAGCAATACATGAGTTATATGGTTTCTTTAAGTCATATGACTCCTCATTGGAAAAGTCAGAATTCAATTGGCTCCCTGGTGTCACTTGGAGAACAGTTTTGCTGAAACAAATACAGTGGTGGACACCCGTCCCCTGTTCCTCAAGCTCTCCCTTCACATCCGGCAAGCTAGGCTCGCCCTTTCCAGTCAGGGGCAAGAGAACGCCGTCATCTTTTCACGGCCATGTCCCAAGAGATCCAAACTTGTCCTGCTGCCTGTGTCAGGCTGTGTTACTTGGCCGATCTCTGAGGGAAGTGCAAGGAAGCCCACTTGCGCCACCAGAGCTGGAGCAATTTGATGTGGCACGTTTTCTCCATAGGAAAGCACGCATTTTTGGTGTCTCTCATCTGACTCCTGTTTCTATCCTTCAACTGTTTCCAAACTCAGATTTGAAGAAAGGAGGTGCAGTTTATCGTTTCAGAAGCCCAGCATGTGTCAGGAGGTAGTTAGGTGAGAGACTCCTTATTGTAAATGAGATTCAGTAACGTCTGTCTGTCCTTTCCAAAGTGAAAGTCCTCTGCTCTCAGAAATATATAGCCTCTCCCATACTATCCCATCCAACTCATGGGATTATAAATCAAGAGAACAGTATTATAGGCTGTATTATTCTGGGAGACCTGAGAAGATCCCAGCTAACAACAGCATGGGATGTCTTCTCAGCTGGATAGGAAATAAAAAAGCTCAAAGTTGAGAAACAGTTCATGTAAGGTGCTCCAGGCACCCGGTTTTTTTTGTTTTTTGTTTTTGTTTTTTTTAAACAGTTGTTATTTTTTATTTTTATTTTATTTTTATTTTTATTTATTTTTGGTTGTGTTGGGTCTTCGTTCCTGTGAGAGGGCTTTTTCTCTAGTTGCGGCGAGTGGGGGCCACTCTTCATCGCGGTGCGCGGGCCTCTCACTGTCGCGGCCTCTCTTGTTGCGGAGCACAGGCTCCAGACGCGCAGGCTCAGTAATTGTGGCTCACGGGCCCAGTTGCTCCGCGGCATGTGGGATCTTCCCAGACCAGGGCTCGAACCCGTGTCCCCTGCATTGGCAGGCAGACTCTCAACCACTGCGCCACCAGGGAAGCCCCAGGCACCCGTTTTAAAACGAGCAGACTGTGGCACCCACCGCCCGCTGACTGCTGAAGCTGCAGAGTGAATCTGGCCAGCTTAATTCCTCGGACGCTTAGTCTCCTCAAAGCTAACACCATCTATCTCTTCAAATTGTTCTATTATTATTTGAAAATATTACTCTTCATATTTGGTGAAGCCAGCAGATCAGGAGGTGACTGCCACAGAAAGAGTTCTATGAGAGGCCTATCTCAGCAACTGTAGAGCTCACAGTTCTGAGGAGGGGGCATGCCACACCACAGGGGGGCCATCTGGGGGTTGCTAGGGTCCCTCCAGAGGAAAGAGAGAGTAAGGGGGGAAAGTGGGCAAGAGCCTCTATGGTGGTTTCTGCAGGAAGGAAAAGGCAGGCAGGGTAAGCAGGTTTGGGACTGGTGAATCTGACTCACTGCAGTGGGTTCTGAGGCATAGAGGCTGCCCCTAGCTGTCTGGCACCCGGCCCGGGGCTCCTTAGGGACGGGGGGGCTAGGGGCCCAGAGGGTGAGAGCTCTATGAGAGCTCAACAGAAGCAGCCGGTTGGGGGATGGGATCTGGATTGGTTGTTCACACATGAAAGGCACCTTCTATCTCTAGCAACTGGCCCACCCTGTCGGGGGGAGTCTCTCCAGGGTCAGCAAAACTCCAGATGTCAAAGAATCAGAAACAGATGGTTAATACACTCTAGTCTTCAGTTATTCTTGCCTTATCCACTTTAAGCAAAAATATATCCTAGTGGAGGGAGAAAAGATAATGTAGAAATTTTAAGTCATAATTCAAAACCTCAAAGGACAATATATAAATAAATCATGGTCTTATTTAAAATTTACAGACATCATCTTTATAAATATTGGCTTCTGCATCTTACATGATTTCTAAGCTTTCTTCTCCTAGCAGAGGATAAGCTGCATTCATGCTATCAACACAATGACTTCCTCTTACCTATCACCTATCATGGTCACAGGTCACAGGTCACATTCTTGGGGTTTTTTCTCCTAATAATTCTTATAATTAATCTCAAATGAGAGAGAGAGGGTACTACGTGCTCAGGCAGTATGATATGCTGGATGTTGGCGATATGGGCCCATGAGCACTCAGCTCCTGTGTGGAGCTTACAGTCTAGTATAGGAAGCAGTAGAGTATACAGTATAGTATAGGTTTGGTTTCTGTGGCCACAGACCAGCAAACACATTAGACAGATGACAGCGGCACACCTTGGGATGTCTGGATAAAACCTCAAAATCTGAGATGGCAATTGGATGTTTTGCCGATTTGACTCCAGAACACTGGATACTTGAAACATGACATTCTTACTAAGAAGTTCAGTATAATTATACGCACCACTCCCTAATAACTAAATATCAAGATGGTTGAGAGGGTCGTTAATCTTCCATCCGGAAAAGCACGTGAAAACATAAAGGCTGCAGCAGCGTGAGACATTTGATAGCTTATTCGAAAATCCTCACGCTGGTGATTCTACCCGTGCAGAATAACATGAGGCTTTAATGACGAAGGAAAAGAAAACAAAGTTGATGTATTTTGATGTTATTGCCAGTTTTTCTGTGATAAATAAGAATCAAAAAACCCCCACCAAAACCACAAAACCTAAAGCCATTAATTTTGCTCTATAAATGTACAAAATGCCAGCAGAACTTGATTTTACTTTACCTATTAGATTTGTTTCTTCAATAGATGTAAAGATAACTTTATACATCGATTCATTCTGCCACTGATTTTCATTATGATTTAGAAATATGGTCTTTAATAAATAAGTCCAATCTGAATAATGAACAAAGTCCACCCTTCAAACTTTGAGATTCATCTGTCATAGCATGAACAGTGAAGCTATTCATTTTCCCATAAAAGAGGTAAAAACAAGACTAAAACTCTAAATGCACACAATAATTACATGCTCACAATGAAACATATAATCTAATTAAGGCTTCATGTTGCCCATGTTTGTTATTGATCTAGATGTTTTCCAGAAGACATCAAGTGACAAAAGGCTCAATCACACTCGGAAGTTATGATGTGTCAGTCATCTATCTTGCTAAGTGTTAGCTGATTGATCAAATGTTTAATAACATATGGGTTATTCAGAACTTGGTACCTAATTAGATAACCATTTATGTGGATAGTTTACTGACAAAAATTTAAAGTCTCTTTTTGCCATTTAAGGTAGCCAATTCATTTAGAGAGATACCCTAGGGGAGCTTTTCAGCTTTAAGGGGATTAAGAATATTTTCTCCATTTTTCTTTCTCTTTATATTTTATGGTGTAACTGATCATAGAGTAACTTTAGCACATTTGAAGTGTTAACTTTGGAAACCTGAATTCCTCAAAGTGTGGGGACTCACTTGGAACCCCAGAGTTGGTATAAGAATTATTTTAAGCTGAAGACATTTGAAATTCACATATGGAGATAGAAGCCTTTTCAGAGCTTCTCATATCTGACTAAAAACAGAAATTTTGAGAAATGAGGACTGCCTTAAATTCCCTCTTCAGGGCAGCTTCTACTCCAAGGACAGAAACTAAGAGTAAACCTACCATAAATCCCCTTTCTGGGAGAGTTTTATGACCCTGAAGAAAACAGAAAGACACTGCAGAAGACAGAAAATAAAAACAGAAATACCTGCATAGACAAACATTACCACCAACTCATCTCCCATTTTTTCTCCTAAATACCCATTTATCTTTCCTAAAGAACCCTATCTGTTCTTCCCATAAAAGCCATTTCTCCCTACTTCCATTCCCCGAGTAAGTTTGCCCTTTAACTTTAACCATTTAACCAGCAAGCTATTTCTTTTGTTGGCTCTTGTGGGCATACAAATAAACCTTTTATCTTCTCATCTTTTGTCAATTTAATTCACAGTCTCCAGTCACTGAACCTAAGAGGGAGGAGGAAAATGTTTATTTCCCCCCAGAAAGTATCATACTAGGGTAAAACGTGGAATTCCTGGAATGTGTTGATTTGGAGGTGAGAACGGGGTATGGAATTGGAAGGACATCAGAGAGGTACTATCATGATAGATCCCAACTCATCTATAAAATTTGGGAGAAGTTGAATTCTCAGAAACAAGTTTGAGATGAGCCCAGGATCCTGTTCTCACAGTAGTACAGCTGTTCACCCCTCATTTTTAAGTCCTTTTATTTTTCCTTGGTAGATGATATTGATGCAAAAGTTTGACACTAAAATGTTCAAAATTTGAACTATGAAAGTGTTTTCCCCTTAGGTACCTATTCTCCAGATGTGTATTCTTTAGAATGAATACCCCTATGTTCAATTTTAAAATAAAAGTAATTTCACCTGTTTCCTTTCTCCTTCCCACACAGAGATTTTCTGGTATTTAAAGTGCAGCCAACAACTTTTCACTCTCTTGGAATTTTCAGTGGCATCTGCACGAAAATTAAGAAATACTTTGGGAAAGTTATTTAATTTTGCAAATGCAAAGGTAATCTCCGCTCATCATCAAGGCAATAAAACATAAGAGATTTCTGTATGAGGAATCTCAATTTAAAAAACCTTACAGAAGTGAATTACAATGAAGTAAACAATCTCAGAAGTAATACCACAGTGGAGGAGCATCCCAATTACACAGTTATCCAGCCAGGAATTTAGAGCCACATCAGCCCCAGATGCCCCTGTCCGGCTAACCAGACTGTTTGGCAGTGACTATTGCAACTTCTTAACTTTTTTCTCCTTCCAAGATTTCTGGCTCCTGGCAGAAGACAAAAAGCTTCAAGTTGAGAAAATCAAACCGGAAAAAGGGAGAACATTTAGCTTTTGAAGAAATGTGTGCGGCGTTTACACACTTTCATCCTTCAGAAGGTGGTTACATTCCCAACCTTTTTAAAAGAACTCTGCACCATCTGGATTTTACAAGCAGTGGCTCATCCACCTCCACTTTCTTCAATAGGGAAAAATCCTGCTCTCCCAGAATTTAGCAAACAAGCTGACTTCGGCATGAAGATAGAGCCAAAGCAGGTTTTATGTATTACTTGGCAACTTTTCTCTGTAAAATTAATTTCACAAATGCATATTCCCCTATTTGGACTCTATGTATTTGGGAAGGATTTTTTTTTTCTCTTTTCTATACTAGTACTAACAATCTCAACGGTGTCCTAGTATTAATAGGTTAAGATTAAGTAGTCAAACAAGAAAAACGATTAGCATTTGTGGAGCTTACTTCAGTGATAAGCTCGCTATTGTAATAGCTTATTAACTATTTATTTTTATTCAATAAATAAATGATGCAAGAGATCATTTTTTTTTAAAGAGTGGCTTTGGAGCCTAGAGACGGAAAGTATATTCTTATACTACTGGGGCTTAATTTTCAGTCATGATCATTTAAAATAGAACTTTGAAAAAAGACTCTTGCCTCCTCTTCAGAGTGTCTGTGGTGATTCACAACCGTACTCAACATTCTTAACCCCCCAGTAATGCTTTCCTAACCCTGGTCTGAGACCTTAGGATTTCTTTCACTCTCCTTTCTATTCAACATACTTTTTAAAAAGTAACTAAATGGCCAAGACTTGTATAAAAACAACAAGCAAGTTAATGTCGATGAACTCTTTGATTCCTGGGCCATGTTTCTTGGACAGGGATTCTGCTTAAATACTGAGCCATGTGGCCTCAGATTAAACAAGCTCATACCTTCTTCTAGTTTTGTGTCTTCCTTTATTCTTTCTCTTGTGACTGTGACCACCACATCCCTTCTCTCCACGATTCTAAAATCTTCACTTTTTTAAAGGCCTTGTTTAATAACTTATAATTCTCTTAAAGCCTAGGCTTTCAAAAACAAATGTTAATCACTTTCTCCTTTCCTGATATCTGAAACTAACTTTTCCTAAAAAATAATTATACACTATGGTTAACGCCTTTATATGTATTTTGAAATTGATTTCAGGATTAATGTTGTCCTCTAAGCCCAGAATGTTAACTATTGCAGAAGGTAGGCTAATTCTATTACATCTTTTATAAACTCAATAATACATGATATACACTCATATACTAAACCAGTGATGACGCTGTCATTTTTTTCCCTCCACCCAACCCTTTTTATGACCACGTATTAGGTTTCTCCCTCTCCCATATTATGCAACAAGAGACGTCATTTTAAGTGTCATGTACATAAAAGCAATGTTGTATCCTTGAAATAAAGTAAAAATTGAAAGGATACAGAAAAAAACAAACCTATAATTTTGAGATATTAATAGAGTCCTTTCAGAACTTTTGAGATATGCATATAAAAATAAGCAACAATAACATTTGGATAATATGATTTAAAAAGTGGAATTTTATACCTCAGTAGAAAATGTACTTGCATCAAACACAAATTTAAAAAATGACCATGTAGAGATCATAAAAGAATTCTGAACAATTTTATAGAACTAATATTATAAAAGCTATATTATTGGATCAGACTGTAATAAAATTTGAAATCAATGATAATACATAGCTTAAAAATCCCGTGTGTTCTGGGAAATAAAAGAGCACTTCTTTTTCATCTGCCAGTAAATTTGAAAATACAGGTAAAGTGGATAATATTCTTGATTAAAAAATGAACATTCAAAATTGACCTGAGAAGTGGAAACATGACTAGATCATGAAAAATCAAAACAGTGATAAATGTTCTTTTGCAAAAGTCACCTCACTGAAGTAAGTAGTCCTATAGAGTTTTATCAAACTTTCAAAATCCATACGATACAATATCTCTCCTGATCATTTTTTAATGGTAATGACTCCTCCAGAGTCAGCAATTTACATTTGGGCCTAGAGTTAGAAGAGATGGAGATACATTTTGAAATTCTATTTCCTTAAAAAGAGAACAGTCAGTTTATATACTTTTAGGAGTGATACACACCAATTTGAATAGAGTTTTCCAAGATGGCCAACCAGCATGCAAGGCTTTTCAAAAGGAAATATATTTCACTGGAGACAACATCATACCACTGAAGTCTGGGTCTTTTCCTACTAGAGAACCAAGACATTTTAAGTAATAGAAGATTTCATCCTGAACACCATCAGCAAAAGTAAATGAGAAAATGTAATGAAAAAAGGAACAGCAGGAATTAATTTTTAAATTAATTTTAAAATATTGAGAAAATAACTAGCATTGTGTAAAATATTTATGAAGCACATTCTGAAACTTTATTAAAAGACATAAAAGATACCTTAATAAATGAAAAGATATTCCATGTTTATGTGGAAAAGGCTCCACACTATAATGTGTGGGTTAATTTAGAGAATGCAGTTAATCTAAAACTGATCTAAACAAAATCTAATCCAATCTAAAACAAAATCCAATTGCATTTTTTTGGAAACTTGACATACTGCTATTATACATTACACTGAGGAATGATTGTACCAGTAAAGGTCTGAAAATAGCTTAAAAATATCGAAATCATACAAAGGGAACTTGAAATATCATAGTAATTAAAAGAGTGTACATTTGGTACCAGAACAAAAAACAATAGATTGATGGAACCAAATAAAGGGCTTAGTTTACTACAACTTACTCTATGACAAACAGTGCAGAGAAAGGAGTTCATCATTTGGGGGAAAAATTAAATCCCTCCTCATACAATATGTAAAAATTATTTCAGGTAGAGGAAACCTACTAGTGTGAAAATTGAATCTTGGCAAGATTAGAGGAAACTACAGGATAAAAACTTATGATGTTATTAGGGTAAGAGCAGATTTCTTAAGTAAGTCTGAAGAAAATAAATGAAGTACAAAAGAAAAGACTCATAGATTTGGCTATGTTAAAATTAGCAACATTTTATAATGAAGAATGCCATAGATACAATCAAATTAAAGTAGCAGGCCTTGAAAAGACATCTGTAAAGTGTATAACTAATAAGCATTAGACTACATAAACACGTCCTAAAAGTCAACAACAACAAAAAAACACAATACTGGAGGATAGACAGAGAATGTGAACACACATTTCATAGGAAAGAAAACACACACAAGTGACAAGCATAGCAAGAGGTGTTAAAATCTCAGTAGTAATCAATGAAATGAAAACATTGAAATACCACACTTCCTGTAACACAGTTTTAAACAACACAATACTACAGAGGCTTTGGGGATAAACATCCTTGCACACTGTTCCCTGGGAGGTAAATTGATATGACAACTCTGTGAAGCACAATCATCTGACAAAACTGAAAACGCGTGTATGTATACAACTATGTGCTTTTCATCCCTGTTTCTACTAGCTAGAAGTTGGAGACAAACTAAATGTCCACCAGAGTGGAATGGGAAATGAAATTTGCCAAATTCATAAAGCAAAATACCATAGAGCAGTAAAAGCGATAAAATAAACCTACATTTGTTAAGATAGAGCTCAGACACACAATCTTTAGTAAAGCAAGCAAGATTCAGAATGAGACCTAAACTGTGATATAATTTACATATATTTTTAAAGCAACACAACATAATATATACATATTAGAAGGATTATAGACCATGAAATGGGGGCATGAGGCAGGAGGAGAAGAATGGAACTGGCAATAAGAGTAAAGACGTCAAAAAGAGGAATGAAAAAAAAAAGACCTAGAACAATAATGATACTGTCCATCTAATTGAGGAGCATAGTGAATTGAGTCAACCCAATTGTGTGATATCCTGCACAAAGAAAATGGAATAATTTTAGAAACAAACCGAAGGTAATGGTTGAATAGAAAATGTTAAGTGTAGAAGGCAGAAGGGAAATCTATTGTACAGAACAAGTGAAAGGCACCATACATAACGGCAAGTGGACATAAAGAAGCCAATTCCCTGCATTCAAAAGAAGAAACTAAAAACAGTGCTATCACTGTATTGGACTGCTGAGTGGAAAGGAGAAAGGTGTGTAATTGAGCTAAATCATTACCTTCTTAATTTTCTATTCCCTGCTGTAACAAGTTACCAAAAACTTAGTGAATTAAAACAACATAAATTTATTATTTTACAGCTTTGTAAGTTAGAATTCCAAAATGAGTTTCACTGGGCTAAGATCAAGGTGTAGGGAGAAGCATGTTCCTTTCTGGAGGCTCCAGAGGAACCCATTTCTTTGCGTTTCCTAGCTTCTAGAGGCTGAGCACATTCCTTGGTTCCGGACTTCCCTTTCTGCTCTCTTCAAAGACAGCGAAGTTGCATCTTTCTGACCATTTTTCTGCAGTCACATCTCCCTCTTACTCTCCTCTTCTGCCTCTCTCTTGTTAAGACTCTGGTGATTAGATTGAGCCATTCCAGCTCATTCAGAGTAATCTCGGGTTTTTAAGGTCATCTGATTAGCAACCTTAATTCCATCAACAGCCCCAATTCTCCCTTTGCCATATAAGATAACATATTTGCAGGTTCCAAGATTAGCATGGAGCAAAGCGTCAGCTAATAAATTTATCCCCCATTGCAATATATGCAGTTAAAAATACATGATTAAAAGCTTTAATTTTAATTTACTATTTGTTATTTGCAGACATTTTAACCCTGCTTAAAGTTTATTAAATTCTTCCTATTAAATTCTGCCCGTATAGTTTACCATTTGAACCTTCCCTGTTCTGGAGTGCCATCTTCTCCCCTTTTCTGGAACATTCATTTTCCTAGCATTTAATAAACTTTGCTTGAGCAGATATAAAAAAAAAAATGTCACTAACAAATTGGAGCAGTGACCAGAAACAGTCATGATGAAGTCAGGTGATGCTACAAGATAAAAAAGAAATATGACAACCTGATGGACTTTCCTGGTGGCGCAGTGGTTAAGAATCCGCCTGCCAATGCAGGGGGACACAGGTTCGAGCCCTGGTCCGGGAAGATCCCACATGCCGTGAAGCAACTGAGTCTGTGTGCCACAACTACTGAGCCTGCGCTCTAGAGTCCACGAGCCACAACTACTGAGCCCGTGTGCCACAACTACTGAATCCCGCGTGCCTAGAGCCGGTGCTCCACAACAAAAGAAGCCACCGCAATGAGAAGCCCGCTCGCCGCAACTACAGAAAGCCTGCGCACAGCAACGAGGACCCAACACAGCCAAAAATAAATAAATTAGAAAAAAAAAAAGAAATGTGACAACTTGGTAAACATTACCTTGACTAAGTGATCAAGGTTAACAACTACATTATATCAACCTCAGTTATCAACTGAGGTTGATATAATGTAGTCCCTGATGATGTGATGAGAAGGGAACTTTACCTCTGTGGTATTTTCCCCAAAGCCCACAACCCCAGACCAATCATGAGGAAACATTAAACAAATCCAAACTGAGTGACATTCTCCAAAATGCCTGACCAGTACTCTTTAAAACTGTCGAGGTCGAGAAAAATAAGGAAACAATGAAAAACTGTCACTAACCAGAGGACATGAAGGAGACACCACAACTACATGTAATGTGATATCCTGGTTGGGATCTTGGGACAGAAAAGGGACATTAGTGGAAAAACAGATGAAATTTAAATAAAGTTGAGAATTTAGTTAATATTGTGCTGATGTCAGTTCTTTCATTTGATAAATGTACTAGGGTAATGTAAGATGCTAACACCAAGGGAAATTGGGTGAGGAGTATATGGAAACTTTCTCCACCCTCTTTTCAACTTTCCTGTAAAACTAAAATTATTTCAAAACAAAAGATTTATTTTAAAAGCAAAGGAAACCTGACTGCATGACAAATGGATACGGCCAACTATTGTGAGAAAGGATCCAGGGTTCTTAAGACTTAAAGAAAGAAAGATGAATTATGGCCAACATCAATCAACAGTACCCATACCCCCAGATTTATTGAGGGGTTATTGTACTAAGTGCTTTACATACATTATTTACTCACCACTTCAGCTCCAGGTGACAGATATTACTAGTATTGACATTTCAGAGAAGAAGCAGTAAAAGCTCAGAGATTAGCTACTCTGCCCAAGATCACCCTGCTCGGAGGAAGTGAGATTCAAATCCAGAGGTCTGTCCATGAAATTCACCCTCTTAGGCACTAGGCTTGAACATTCCATGACCTCTTCCATAGTTTTCTGTTGTTTTACACAAAAACACATTCCAGTGAATTGAGTAAATACTCAACTATGCCACCTTACACATGGTCTTTGCAGAACAATTTAGCAGAAAGGCATAATGAGGCTTGTTCTCTATGAGATGAGAAGAAATAAGCAAGGTGCACCTGAAGAGAAGGTCAGCTAGATAAAACAACACTCATCTGGTGAGAAGAGTGCCACTAAACTCACTTTGAAACAATAACCTGCCTACTTTCTCAGGATGATCCACCATGACCTGATCTGTTGAAACATCTGTACAGTGTAATTGTTATACTTAATCTTTACTTGTCTCCGTCCACTAGAATGTAATGTCTAGGAGGGTAATGCTTCTTGTCTGTTCTGTTCACTGGCATTTTCCAAATGCCTAGAATAGTGCCTAGGACTTAGTAGATATTCAATAAATATCCCTAGAAAAGAAAAGAAAGAAAAGAAGGGAGGGAAGGAGGGAGAGAGGGTGGAAAGAGAGGAAGGCAAAGGAGACAAAGGAAGTGGAAACCATTTTGACTGTCATCATAGGGTGACATAAGTTGGGAGGAAATATGTGCATTTACTTAATTTCCCTAACTTCAGGAATAGATTTTAAGGAAAACTGGAAAAGCCCCTTTTCTATCAGGTTGGAATCTCAATTTTAGGATATGAATTAGGTGGGCTCCACTCTTAGGACAGGATACAAATTATCAAACTTCCTTCCAAGTTCAAGACATCATTTTATTCATGATCTTTTCATTTTAATCCATAGAAACACTGATAGCAAATTCTGACTGCTACTGAAATATAGAAAATGAAAACCATGAAAAGCCGGAGTTTCTGCTGACAAACTCTAATGCACTCTTCTCTTCCTGAACTTGTAAAGGACTTCATGGCCCAAATCAACTGGTATTCTTCCAGGAGGAGGAAATATTTTTGAACTCTTTTCTTTCAAGTCGGTTGATGACAAATAAGGCTATTTCGCCAAATTTCTACTTGCTTCTGTGTTTCTCTTTGGTGTATAAAGAGTTGATTTACCACTGAAGCAAAATCTTTTGAGGGTTTTATCTTTTATATGGTCGTGAAAACACTGTAATCATTTCTGCGTTCCTGATTAGACTTAAGGACCTTTCATGGATTCCATTTATTATAAATGTGGACGTTATCAAAAGAAGCCAATTTTAATAAAAGTCTCCCTCCAAAAAGGATATTAGAGGCTTGCTCCTTCTGCTGTGATAAATACTTTCAGGTGGTATTTGATGGACAGTAAGAATCCTGTACATCTGGCATTCATAGCAGAGTTTAGAATTAGAATTTTAGATCATGCTGGCAAGCCTGAGTAATTCTTTAATTCTTCAGATGGAACACAATTTGCTCAATCTTCCACAGCATTCTGATTTTAATTAAAATCTACTGTATGATACAGAACTATTACATCAACTTGCAAATCCCTACTTGATAGAAGTTGGGGAGGGGGGTGCACCAAACACTGCTATTTAATTATTTGTATTATACTTTGTCAAAAGAATCTAACATTACCAGAGGAACCAGAGCAGTTTCACACAGAATTTCTGGGAGCTAAGCATTCCAAAAGGATGCTGTAGTGCTATAAAGCAGATGCAAGCAGTCTTCTTTTCTGCAGAAAAGCTTTAAAAGTAAACACTGAGATCTGCTTCTTGAGTGACTAGGCTTCCCCCTAAATTTCTTCTCATCACATGCTGTAAATGGCATTTTCAGGAAGAGCGACTCAGGAAGAGCAACACCTAATTTAAGACCAGAGGGATACTCATTGTTTTAAATCAATGATTGAGTTTCACAATTCAGTATCAAACAAGGCATGGGGTGGTGTGAGCAGCTAATCACACTACTTTGAAATGTTGCCCTTGTGTCAGTAAATGCTTCATTGTATTAAAGAAAAGAATCATGGGTAACAACAGGGGCTCTGTCCAGACCCTCCTGCATCCTTGGGAAAAAAATGGAGACTGAGAATTTTTCCTCAGTGCCTGGACTACAGAAATCTGAAAACTCTTGAAAAGCAAATGTGGTGCTTAGTACTGCTAGATAAATTTCACTATTGGATTTTTAAATGCTCCAAAGCAATTTTTATTCAGGCTTAGAAAGGAAAATGGCCTTGTGGGCTTCTAGCTCAGAAAAGGTGCATATTCTGAACTCTCGGACAAGTATAAGTAATTCTTCTCGCTGAGTCTATAAAACTGTATCAAAGATACTCACGTCTCTATTAGGAGAATTTTACCAAGTGACAGGAACATTCCCAAACTGGAGATTTCATAGGCTCTGTTCTTTTCTGAATTCATGAATGAATTACAGCCTGTATAACCAGCCAGACTGTATAAATCTTCAAGACAGGTGCCTCTGGAATTTGGCCCAGAACTAGGACAGCAAATTTCTTTTGGTTTTATCATTGAATTGTACAAAATTCTTGGACTTTGCTTCTAAACTAGACTGCGGTAAAGCCACTCTGCTCACCCTATATTCTATATACCCCAAAACTCAACCTACACTGGGGCACAATAGGAGAATAATTGCAATAGATAGTATTACTGTTCCCAATTACCAGCCTACATTCCTAAGCACTGCCATGTGACTTACAATGCCTCCTTTGTCCCATAAATGACACGCTTGGTCATGTGACCTCTGTTAGCCAACAGAACACAATGAAAGTCATGTACACCACATCCAGTTAGAAGGCTTAAAAGTCCTTGCTCTTTTGTCCATTGACACTCTTTCGCTCTGCTCTGTGCACACCACGTCCCAAATGTGGTAGCTCCTCTAGCCTGGATCCAGACTAGAAAAAGACAACAGAGCAAAGGCACAGCTAAGCTACAGAGACTGCAGCTAAAACGCACTAAGAACAAGAAATATAAACCTGTGTGGTTCTAAACTACTGATATTTTATTATCAAACAAAAACCTTAGCGAAGACTGACTAATACTGTTTTTAAAACTTTCAGTATCAATTGATAGCTATTGAGTTGCTAGTATATTCTCACATTGTGCTGAATGCATTCACAAATGTAACTTTATTGTCATCGTTTATATAATTTAGAATTCAGAAATTCTGAGCTTGCAAACTCAGTAACATTCAATCCACAGCCCTAGTTTTTTACATAAAAAATGACATTGTGGTGCAGTTTGGGAAGCTAATGTGGTTAATTCTCCAGCCACCATGTCCCCGTTGCAATTCTCTAAAGGTACCCTAGATTTTCATCCTTTGCAAGTATTGTTCTGACATTCAGAATACAGTCAATAATACTGTAAAAACTCTGGTGACAGATGGTAACTAGACTTATCCTGGTGATCATTTTGTAATGTACAAAAATATCTAATCACTATGTTGTACACCTGAAACTAATATAATATTATATGTCAGGTATAATTCAATAAAAAAAGAGCCGGTCCCTACCTCTAGTGCAACTCCTCATTTCTACCTGTAAAAGTTACCTATGTCGTAGGTTTGGGCTCAGATGCCACATTCTGCTTAAAATCTTTGATCCTTCCAGTGGAGTCAATTTCACCATCTCCTCTGCTTTCATGCTACTTATCTTTTTACTCAAGAAGGCACTAGAATGTAAGCTCCTTGAGGTCAGGGACGTTTGCTGTTTTGTTCATTCCTCTTTCCCTGAAGCCTAGAATAGCACATGGCCAAGAGCCCGGGTTCAGTACACGCTATGGGCGCACGAAGCACTTGCCACACCTGCTATGCATGTCTGACTACCACTCACCACAGAGGAAATTCTGAGCAGGGGAAAAAAAATCTATATCTTGATCAGCTTTTCAGCCCCAGAACACCACACATGGTGATTTGAACATAAAAAGTGTTTACTACCGAATGTGAATTTAACAAAAAATCTACAATACGATCAGTTTGTTTGTATCCAAATATTTTTTTTTAATGGGTAGTTTTCATGACTATCCTACCTGTTCAATTGACTGAGACCCAGCTGGCCTATAAAATATGTTAGAACAATATTAAAAAATCACAGATCACTTGTGAGATAATCGTTGTAGGTAGCTACATCTAGGGAATCCAAGAAAGGAGTTGGTACTAATTTGTTTTAGCTTTATCACAATGGTCATCCCCAGCATTCTTTCAATTCTAGGTGTTTGGCTACATCCGTAATTATCACAGTATTCCCTCGGTTGCTCTTCAGCATCTCTCATTTTTGAGTTGGATTTTTCTGCCTTGACTCACAAGGAAAAGTTCTGTAATGTTACACTGGCATGACTCGGTCTGATACCTAAGACAGCTAAGACCTGAACTGAGGACAAGATGATGACAACTTTCTCCTCTATCCGTGACAGCTGAAGATTCAGAGGACCAAATCCCAGTAAATACTATCACAACCTACACAAGGGGCTATGAACTGCTGACCCTTTGATCTGGGCACTCTGAATTTGATTCATTTATTCAGCACGTAGCTGCTGCTCATGTACTGCAGGCCAAATCCAGAGGGAAGAAGTGTTTTGTTTCTACTTGGCTAGTGTTTTAGGTTCAAATACTTAATCAGCTGGCACATTCTAAAAATCAAAATGTTTTACATAAAAGACAATTTCTGATGTCTCTTCAGAAACAGATGTGACCCACACTGGCGTGTGCTTCTGTATAGCAACATCGGCTGGAATGGAGAGGTGGCTGTTTTCCCTCTGGAAATGCTCATATTTTCTGCACTCTGGAAGCCCTCCCCGTGTCTGACACCAGATACAGGTGTAATCTACATAACCATGGAAACACATGAGCTCGTAATACCCCTCTTACTATGTTCCTAACACTGTGAAAGTGCCCGAATCCACAGTGAGGAGAGGTGATTGTAGATACAACAGAGCCACCCTTATCTATAGCACAGTGGTTCTCAACTGTAGTCTGTGGGGTCCCCATGGTCCTGCCATGGCATCTAGAGGTCAAAACCATTTTCGTAATAAAGATGTTAACTGACTTTTCCCTGTGTTGATATTTGTACCTAGAGCGCAAAAACGGTGGTAAAACTGCAGGAGTGCTATTTTGATAATAGCATTTGTGTGATTGCATTTCGAGCTGAAATAGCTTCATTTTTCATGAAACCCCCCTTTTTTTTTAAAGAACAGCTGACAAACTAATATTTACCAGAAATCTTCTTGAAACTGAATGACATGAGCTGTCACTTCAAGGAAAACAACTAACAGTATCTGTTACCAACTTGAGCTCTCTAGGAAAAAAAAAAAGTTAGAAAATTTGTAACTGCTACTAGGAGCTTGACATCTTTCCCAAAAAATTAAAGACTTTTCTGATGAGAATGGTCATAACATTAACAAATGTAATTTTTTGATATTGTATGAATTGGGCCAAAATTTGGAAATGAGCCAATATTTCCCAAATGCCTAATACATTGTATTACAAAATTATCCATAAGTAAAAGATGCTTCACAGGATAGAGCAGTGAGTTTTAACATAACAAGGTACAAAACATTAACAGATATGTTTTCAGATTCCACACTGCAACCAGCCCTCAAGAAACGAGCAGTTTTCAAGTTTGGGTACAGTATTAAAGAAGAAAGAGCACAATTATCTAAAAAGGCTATTAAGATACTCCAGCACAACTACGTATCCGTCCAAGGCCGTTTTCTTCTTCACATACTTCAACCAAAACAGGCTGCAACTGATTGAAAGTAGAAGTAGATGTGGAAATCAAGCTATTTTCTGTTAATCCAGTCTTTAAAGAAATCTTCAAAAATTAAAACAATGCCATTCTTCTGTTTTTTAATTTTTGAAATACAACTATTTTTATAAAATATATAATTTACATTATCAAATGATAGGTTCCTTTTATTATTTTTAATGAATTATTGAACTATATTTTAAAAATTCATCAGCTTAAGTTTCTAGTACAATAACCAAGTCTGTATATAACCCACATTAACAAAGACCCTTTGGGGGTCCTCAATAATTTTTTTGTTTTGTTTTGTTTTTTTTTTTTTTTTTTTTTAAACATCTTTATTGAAGTATAATTGCCTTACAATGGTGTGTTAGCTTCTGCTTTATAACAAAGTGAATCAGTTATACATATACAATATGTTCCCATATCTCTTCCCTCTTGCATCTCCCTCCCTCCCACCCTCCCCATCCCACCCCTCTAGGTGGTCACAAAGCACCGAGCTGATCTCCCTGTGCTATGCGGCTGCTTCCCACTAGCTATCTATTTTACATTTGGTAGTGTATATATGTCCGTGACACTCTCTCACCCTGTCACATCTCACCCCACCCCCTCCCCATATCCTCAAGTCCATTCTCTAGTAGGTCTGTGTCTTTATTCCCGTCTTGCCACTAGGTTTTCATGGCTTTTTTTTTACCTTAGATTCCGTATATATGTGTTAGCATACTGTATTTGTTTTTCTCTTTCTGACTTACTTCACTCTGTATGACAGACTCTAACTCCATCCACCTCATTACAAATACCTCCATTTCATTTCTTTTTATGGCTGAGTAATATTCCATTGTATATATGTGCCACATCTTCTTTATCCATTCATCTGTCGATGGACATTTAGGTTGCTTCCATGTCCTGGCTATTGTAAATAGAGCTGCAATGAACATTTTGGTACATGACTCTTTTTGAACTATGATTTTCTCAGGGTATATGCCCAGTAGTGGGATTGCTGGATCGTATGGTAGTTCTATTTGTAGTTTTTTAAGGAACCTCCATACTGTTCTCCATAGTGGCTGTATCAATTTACATTCCCACCAACAGTGCAAGAGAGTTCCCTTTCCTCCACACCCTCTCCAGCATTTATTGTTTCTAGATTTTTTGATGATGGCCATTCTGACCGGTGTGAGATGATATCTCATTGTAGTTTTGATTTGCATTTCTCTAATGATTAATGATGTTGAGCATTCTTTCATGTGTCTGTAGGCCATCTGTATATCTTCTTTGGAGAAATGTCTATTTAGGTCTTCTGCCCATTTTTGGATTGGGTTGTTCGTTTTTTTGTTATTGAGCTGCATGAGCTGCTTGTAAATCTTGGAGATTAATCCTTTGTCAGTTGCTTCATTTGCAAATATTTTCTCCCATTCTGATGGTTGTCTTTTCATCTTGTTTATGGTTTCCTTTGCTGTGCAAAAGCTTTTAAGTTTCATTAGGTCCCATTTGTTTATTTGTGTTCTTATTTCCATTTCTCTGGGAGCTGGGTCAAAAAGAATCTTGCTGTGATGTATGTCATAGAGTGTTCTGCCTATGTTTTCCTCTAAGAGTTTGATAGTGTCTGGTCTTACACTTAGGTCTTTAATCCATTTTGAGTTTATTTTTGTGCATGGTGTCAGGGAGTGTTCTAATTTCATACTTTTACATGTATCTGTCCAATTTTCCCAGCACCACTTATTGAAGAGGCTGTCTTTTCTCCACTGTATATGCTTGCCTCCTTTATCAAAGATAAGGTGACCATATGTGCGTGGGTTTATCTCTGGGCTTTCTATCCTGTTCCATTGATCAATATTTCTGTTTTTGTGCCAGTACCAAACTGTCTTGATTACTGTAGCTTTGTAATATAGTCTGAAGTCAGGGAGCCTGATTCCCCCAGCTCCATTTTTCGTTCTCAAGATTGCTTTGGCTATTCGGGGTCTTTTGTGTTTCCATACAAATTGTGAAATTTTTTGTTCTAGTTCTGTGAAAAATGCCAGTGGTAGTTTGATAGGGATTGCATTGAATCTGTAGATTGCTTTGGGTAGTAGAGTCATTTTCACAATGTTGATTCTTCCAATCCAGGAACATGGTATATCTTTCCATCTATTTGTATCATCTTTAATTTCTTTCATCAGTGTCTTATAATTTTCTGCATACAGGTCTTTTGTCTTCTTAGGTAGGTTTATTCCTAGATATTTTATTCTTTTTGTTGCAATGGTAAACGGGAGTGTTTTCTTAATTTCACTTTCAGATTTTTCGTCATTAGTGTATAGAAATGCAAGAGATTTCTGTGCATTAATTTTGTATCCTGCTACTTTACCAAATTCATTGATTAGCTCTAGGAGTTTTCTGGTAGCATCTTTAGGATTCTCTATGTATAGTATCATGTCATCTGCAAACAGTGACAGCTTTACTTCTTCTTTTCCGATTTGGATTCCTTTTATTTCTTTGTCTTCTCTGATTGCTGTGGCTAACACTTCCAAAACTATGTTGAATAATAGTGGTGAGAGTGGGCAACCTTGTCTTGTTCCTGATCTTAGTGGAAACGGTTTCAGTTTTTCACCATTGAGGACAATGTTGGCTGTGGGTTTGTCATATATGGCCTTTATTATGTTGAGGAAAGTTCCCTCTATGCCTACTTTCTGCAGGGCTTTTATCATAAATGGGTGTTGAATTTTGTCGAAAGCTTTCTCTGCATCTATTGAGATGATCATATGGTTTTTCTCCTTCAATTTGTTAATATGGTGTATCACATTGATTGATTTGCGTATGTTGAAGAATCCTTGCATTCCTGGGATAAACCCCACTTGATCATGGTGTATGATCCTTTTAATGTGCTGTTGGATTCTGTTTGCGAGTATTTTGTTGAGGATTTTTGCATCTATGTTCATCAGTGATATTGGCCTGTAGTTTTCTTTCTTTGTGACATCTTTGTCTGGTTTTGGTATCAGGGTGATGGTGGCCTCGTAGAATGAGTTGGGGAGTGTTCCTCCCTCTGCAATATTTTGGAAGAGTTGGAGAAGGATAGGTGTTAGCTCTTCTCTAAATGTTTGATAGAATTCACCTGTGAAGCCATCTGGTCCTGGGCTTTTGTTTGTTGGAAGGTTTTTAATCACAGTTTCAATTTCAGTGCTTGTGATTGGTCTGTTCATATTTTCTATTTCTTCCTGGTTCAGTCTCGGCAGGTTGTGCATTTCTAAGAATCTGTCCATTTCTTCCAGGTTGTCCATTTTATTGGCGTAGAGTTGCTTGTAGTAATCTCTCCTGATCTTTTGTATTTCTGCAGTGTCAGTGGTTACTTCTCCTTTTTCATTTCTAATTCTATTGATTTGAGTCTTCTCCCTTTTTCTCTTGATGAGTCTGGCTAATGGTTTATCAATTTTGTTTATCTTCTCAAAGAACCAGCTTTTAGTTTTATTGATTTTTGCTATTGTTTCCTTCATTTCTTTTTCATTTTTTTCTGACCTGATCTTTATGATTTCTTTCCTTCTGCTAGCTTTGGGGTTTTTTTGTTCTTCTTTCTCTAATTGCTTTAGGTGCAAGGTTAGGTTGTTTATTCGAGATGTTTCCTGTTTCTTGAGGTAGGTTTGTATTGCTATAAACTTCCCTCTTAGCACTGCTTTTGCTGCGTCCCATAGGTTTTGGGTCGTCGTATCTCCATTGTCATTTGTTTCTAGGTATTTTTTGATTTCCCCTTTGATTTCTTCGGTGATCACTTCGTTATTAAGTAGTGTATTGTGTAGCCTCCATGTGTTTGTATTTTTTACAGATCTTTTCCTGTAATTGATATCTAGTCTCATGGCGTTGTGGTCAGAAAAGATACTTGATACGATTTCAATTTTCTTAAATTTACCCAGGCTTGATTTGTGACCCAATATATGATCTATCCTGGAGAATGTTCCATGAGCACTTGAGAAAAATGTGTATTCTGTTGTTTTTGGGTGGAATGTCCTATAAATATCAATTAAGTCCATCTTGTTTAATGTATCATTTAAAGCTTCTGTTTCCTTATTTATTTTCATTTTGGATGATCTGTCCATTGGTGAAAGTGGGGTGTTAAAGTCCCCTACTATGATTGTGTTGCTGTCAATTTCCCCTTTTATGGCTGTTAGTATTTGCCTTATGTATTGAGGTGCTCCTATGTTGGGTGCATAAATATTTACAATTGTTATACCTTCCTCTTGGATCGATCCCTTGATCATTATATAGTGTCCTTCTCTGTCTCTTATAATATTCTTTATTTTAAAGTCTATTTTGTCTGATATGAGAATTGCTACTCCAGCTTTCTTTTGATTTCCATTTGCATGGAATATCTTTTTCCATCCCCTCACGTTCAGTCTGTATGTGTCTCTAGGTCTGAAGTGGGTCTCTTGTAGACAGCATATATATGGGTCTTGTTTTTGTATCCATTCAGCCAGTCTGTGTCTTTTGGTGGGAGCATTTAATCCATTTACATTCAAGGTAATTATCGATATGTATGTTCCTATTCCCATTTTCTTAAATGTTTTGGGTTTGTTATTGTAGGTGTTTTCCTTCTCTTGTGTTTCTTGCCTAGAGAAGTTCCTTTAGCATTTGTTGTAAAGCTGGTTTGGTGGTGCTGAACTCTCTCAGCTTTTGCTTGTCTGTAAAGGTTTTAATTTCTCCATCACATCTGAATGAGATCCTTGCTGGGTAGAGTAATCTTGGTTGTAGGTTTTTCTCCTTCATCACTTTAAGTATATCCTGCCACTGCCTTCTGGCTTGCAGAGTTTCTGCTGAAAGATCAGATGTTAACCTTATGGGGATTCCCTTGTGTGTTATGTGTTGTTTTTCCCTTGCTGCTTTTAATATGTTTTCTTTATATTTAATTTTTGACAGTTTGATTAATATGTGTCTTGGCGTGTTTCTCCTTGGGTTTATCCTGTATGGGACTCTCTGTGCTTCCAGGACTTGATTAACTATTTCCTTTCCCATATTAGGGAAGTTTTCAACTATAATCTCTTCAAATATTTTCTCAGTCCCTTTCTTTTTCTCTTCTTCTTCTGGGACCCCTATAATTCGAATGTTGGTGCGTTTAATGTTGTCCCAGAGGTCTCTGAGACTGTCCTCAGTTCTTTTCATTCTTTTTTCTTTATCCTGCTCTGCAGTAGTTATTTCCACCATTTTATCTTCCAGGTCACTTATCCTTTCTTCTGCCTCAGTTATTCTGCTATTGATCCCATCTAGAGTGTTTTTAATTTCATTTATTGTGTTTTTCATCGTTGCTTGGTTCCTCTTTAGTTCTTCTACGTCCTTGTTAAATGTTTCTTGCATTTTGTCTATTCTATTTCCAAGATTTTGGATCATCCTTACTATCATTATTCTGAATTCTTTTTCAGGTAGACTACCTATTTTCTCTTCATTTGTTAGGTCTGGTGTGTTTTGACCCTGCTCCTTCATCTGCTGTGTGTTTTTCTGTCGTCTCATTTTGCTTATCTTACTGTGTTTGGGGTCTCCTTTTCACAGGCTGCAGGTTCGTAGTTCCCATTGTTTTTGGTATCTGTCCCCAGTGGGTAAGGTTGGTTCAGTGGGTTGTGTAGGCTTCCTGGTGGAGGGGACTAGTGCCTGTGTTCTGGTGGATGAGGTTGAATCTTGTCTTTCTGGTGGGCACGTCCACGTCTGGTGGTGTGTTTTGGGGTGTCTGTGGCCTTATGATTTTAGGCAGCCTCTCTGCTAATGGATGGGGCTGTGTTCCTGTCTTGCTAGTTGTTTGGCATAGGTTGTCCAGCCCTGTAGCTTGCTGGTCGTTGAGTGAAGCTGGGTCTTGATGTTGAGATGGAGATCTCTGAGAGATTTTTGCCGTTTGGTATTACGTGGAGCTGGTAGGTCTCTTGTGGACCAGTGTCCTGAAGTTGGCTCTCCCACCTCAGAGGCACAGCCCTGATGCCTGGCTCGAGCACCAAGAGCCTTTCATCCACACAACTCAGAATATAAGGGAGAAAAAAATAGATAGAAAAAAAGAGGATAAAATAAAATAAAATAAAGCTATTATAATAAAAAATAAGAAAAAAAATTATTAAGAGTAAATGTATTCAGAAAAAAATTTTTTTTAATTTTTAAAAATAGATTTATTAATTTTTTTATAGTAAAAAATAAGAAAAAAATTTTTAAGAAAAAAATTTATTAAGAAAAAAAATTTTAATTTTTTAAAATAAAAAATATGAAAAAACTTATTAAAAATTTTTTTAATTTCTAAAAATAGAAAATACGGAAAAAATTATTAAGAAAACATATATTAGGAAAAAAAAATTTTTTTTAAGTAAAAAAAAAAAAAAAAAAAAAAGTGGACGGACCTAACCCTAGGACTGATGGTGAAAGCAAAGCTATACAGACAAAATCTCACCCAGAAGCATACACATATACACTCACAAAAAAAGGAAAAGGGGAAATTAATATATCCTGCTCCTAAAGTCCACCTTTTGAATTTGGGATGATTCGTTGTCTATTCAGGTATTCAACAGATGCAGGCACATCAAGTTGTTTGTGGAGCTTTAATCCGCTGCTTCTGAGGCTGCTGGGGGAGATTTCCCTTTCTCTTTGTTCATACAGCTCCCAGCGTTCAGCTTTGGATTTGGACCCGCCTCTGCATGTACGTCGCCTGAGGGCGTCCGTTCCCCGCCCAGACAGAACGGGGTTAAAGGAGCAGCTGCTTCGGGGGCTCTGGGTCACTCAGGCCGGGGGAGGGAGCGGTACGGAGGAGGCGGGGTTGTGACGTTGCAGCAGCCTGAGGCGCGCCGTGTGTTCCCCCCGGGGAAGTTGTCCCCGGATCACGGGAGCCTGGCAGTGGCGAGCTGCACCGGCTCCCGGGAGGGGCAGTGTGGAGAGTGACCTGTGCTCACACACAGGCTTCTTGGTGGCGGTAGCAGCAGCCTTAGCGTTTCCTACCAGTCTCTGGGGTCCGCGCTGATGGCCGCGGCTCGCGCCCGCCTCTGGAGTTCGTCTAGGCGGCGCTCTGAATCCCCTCTCCTTGCGCGCCGCGAAACAAAGAGGCAAGAAAAAGTCTCTTGCCTCTTCGGCGGCTGCAGACCTCCTCTCCGGCTCCCTCCCGGCTCGCCGCGGCACGCCAACCCCTTCAGGCTGTGTTCACGCCGCCAACCCCAGTCCTCTCCCTGCGATCCGACCGAAGCCCGCGCCTCAGCTCCCAGCCCTGCCTGCCCCAGCGGGTGAGCAGACAAGCCTCTCGGGCTGGTGAGCGCTGCTCGGCGCTGAGCCTCTGTGCGGGAATCTCTCCGTTTTTCCCTCTGCACCCCTGTTGCTGTGGGATCCGCTCTGATAGCCGCGGCTCGCACCAATCTCTGGATTTCGTTTAGGCAGCGCTCTGAATCCCCTCTCCTTGCGCGCCGCGAAACAAAGAGGCAAGAAAAAGTCTCTTGCCTCTTCGGCAGCTGCAGACTTTTTCCCGGACTCCCTCCCGGCTAGCACCAAAGCCCGAGCCTCAGCTCCCAGCCCCCGCCCGCCCCGGCGGGTGAGCAGACAAGCCTCTCGGGCTGGTGAGTGCTGGTTGGCGCCGAGCCTCTGTGCGGGAGTCTCTCCGCTTTGCCCTCCGCACCCCTGTGGCTGCGCTCTCCTCCGCAGCTCCGAAGCTTCCCCCCTCTGCCACCCGCAGTCTCTGCCCGCAAAGGGGCTTCCTAGTGCCTGGAAACCTTTCCTCCTTCACGGCTCCCTCCCACTGGCGCAGGTCCCGTCCCTATTCTTTTGTCTCTGTTATTTCTTTTTTCTTTTACCCTACCCAAGTACGTGGGGATTTTCTTGCCTTTTGGGAGGTCTGACGTCTTCTGCCAGCGTTCAGTGGGTGTTCTGTAGGAGCAGTTCCACGTGTAGATGTATTTCTACTGTATCTGTGGGAAGGAAGGTGATCTCCGCGTCTTACTCTTCCGCCATCTTGCCCCTCCAAATCCTCAATAATTTTTAAGATTATAAAGTTATCCAAAGCCAGAAGTTTGAGATTTGTTGCTTTAGCATATCATCGATAATGTCATTTATCTTAATGAAATACACATTATAACAATTGCTTATTTTATTGTCATTTCTGAAAAGGAAAGAAGAAAAATCCATATTTTCTGAATCAGAATCAATAGCATTCAAAATTTTTAATCTTTCAAAGGCACTTATAATAACGAGATGGGTGTAACGCATAACTAAAAAGATATTGATAAATATTTTAAAATACCATTTTTTCCAGGATTTGCTATTATGAGGGAACTATCCCAATTTTACTCCTTTTATATATCATTTACTGTATGAATTCCCTCTGAGACAGCAACTCAGCAGAAATTTTTAATTTTAGCAATTAGAGATTATGTAATATACAAATATATACCCATGTATGTATGCCTGTGTGTACAGATGTGTGTTTACATATATACGCATGTGTTTATATATGTGTATCCCTGCGCTCTAAAAAATAATTAATGATGGTTTTGTGGTTCCATTTCCCACACCTGAAGTACACAGTCTACATTAGTTTCCTATTGCTGCTGTAGCAAATTAAAACAATATAAATGTACTATCTTAAATTTCTGTAGGTCACAAGACCAAGAGGTCTCATTGACTAAAATCAATGTGTTGATAGGGCCACATTTCCTTTCTGGAGACTCTAGAGGGGAATCTATTTCCTTGCTTTTTCCAGCTCCTCGAAATCTCCTTCTTCATTTTTAAAGCCAACAATGTTGCACATCTCTGTGTCCTTCTCCTGTGGTCACGTATCCTTCTGATCACAGCTGGGAAAGCTTCAAAGATCCCTTGTGATCACATTGAGGAATCCAGGATAATCTCCCTGTCTCAAGAACTTTAACTTGGGACTTCCCTGGTGGTCCAGTGGCTAAGGCCCCATGCTCCCAATGCAGGGGGCCCGGGTTCCATCCCTGGTCAGGGAACTAGATCCTGCATGCCGCAACGAAGATGCCGCATACTGCAACTAAGACCCGGTGAAGCCAAATAAGTAAATAAATATTTAAAAAACCAAAAAACTTTAACTTATCTCCTGAATCCCTTTTGCCTTGTAAGGTAACATATTCACAGGTTCCAAGGTACGTGGTCTTCTTTGGGTGGCCATTATTACGCCTACCACACAGCCAAATGAAGTAAATGAATTGCTTCTTCATAAATCCTATCTGTGCAATCAACATATATATCACAGTAGTCAGCTGAATGGCAGATAGTGGTTTGTAGTAAATGACCATTCTCTCTGTTACACTAAATCTCCTGAGACTTGCATCAAAGAAAAGCAGTGTGACTCTGAAAACTAGCTGTCTATTAGGGAAAAGCCAAACCATCTGATTATTAAAATAACTAGTCACCGGTATATGTAAAACTATTTCATGAGGTCACATTCCCATTGACCTCCCCTGCTGCACTTCAGGCCCTTAGTAACCACTGAAAGAATTAATCTCCCATAGGCATAGATAAGTCCTTTCTTCTTGGGCCACACTGTCCAAAAGGGAAAATGATACAGAAAAATTAAAAAGCAAACACTCATACCACTCTCACCCCCACCCCATCCCCCACACACACATTTGTTGTCAGCCAACTGGAATCATCCCTGTTTTTTCAATAAAATTCTACTCTATAAAAATGTCAATATTTTCCATTGCAGCTGAAGATGCATTTAACACTTGTTGCATGTTTGTAACCAAGTTAATTATGGTTAATTATTGAAAATCACATTCCAAGACACTAATGGCCAGCCCATGCCTATGCTGGACAGAGCTATGACTTGAGGAGGCCGTGCAGTGACAGGTCATTCATTTACATGTAATCATTTCCTGGCATGGCATCTTCCAGGTTCACTCAATTCAGTACAAGCCAGTAGTATCTGAACCACGGGAAAATCACACCTGGTGGAGTGATGATGAAACTGGGGATGATTTCTAAAAGAAAAGCAGCTTTGGTACCCACTCCAAGAGCTGGGTGAGTCTCCCACTGCACACTGCTCTCTCTGCAGCACCATTTGAGGGCAGCTGTAAGACAAGCTATATACCTTCCCCTCCTAGTCGTGGTGGATGTTAGGGTCCTGGCTGAGGATAGACAGAGACAAAAGTTCTGATTATTGAGAGGTGCTGAAGTGCTGGGACCAGTAAGGAAGCCCACACTGTGATCAGAAGCAAGAAGAAATACAGTCCTGCAGCCTGTGGAACAAAAACCACATTCACAGAAAGACAGACAAGATGAAAAGGCAGAGGGCTATGTACCAGATGAAGGAACAAGATAAAACCCCAGAAAAACAACTAAATGAAGTGGAGATAGGCAACCTTCCAGAAAAAGAATTCAGAATAATGATAGTGAAGATGATCCAGGACCTCGGAAAAAGAATGGACGCAAAGATCGAGAAGATGAAAGAAATGTTTAACAAAGATCTAGAAGAATTAAAGAACAAACAAACAGAGATGAACAATACAATAACTGAAATGAAAAACACACTAAAAGGAATCAATAGCAGAATAACTGAGGCAGAAGAACGGATAAGTGACCTGGAAGACAGAATGGTGGAATTCACTGCTGCGGAACAGAATAAAGAAAAAAGAATGAAAAGAAATGAAGACAGCCTAACAGACCTCTGGGACAACATTAAACGCAACAACATTCACATTATAGGGGTCCCAGAAGGAGAAGAGAGAGAGAAAGGACCCGAGAAAATATTTGAAGAGATTATAGTCGAAAACTTCCCTAACATGGGAAAGGAAATAGCCACCCAAGTCCAGGAAGTGCAGAGAGTCCCATACAGGATAAACCTAAGGAGAAAGACGCCAAGACACACAGTAATCAAATTGGTAAAAATTAAAGACCAAGAAAAGTTACTGAAAGCAACAAGGGAAAAACGACAAATAACATACAAGGGAACTCCCATAAGGTTGACAGCTGATTTCTCAGCAGAAACTCTACAAGCCAGAAGGCAGTGGCATGATACACTTAAAGTGATGAAAGGGAAGAACCTACAACCAAGATTATTCTACTCAGCAAGGATCTCATTCAGATTTGATGGAGAAATCAAAAGTTTTACAGACAAGGAAAAGCTAAGAGAATTCAGCACCACCAAATCAGCTCTACAACAAATGCTAAAGGAACTTTTCTAAGTGGGAAACACAAGGGAAGAAAAGGACCTACAAAAACAAAATCAAAACAATTAAGAAAACGGTCATAGGAACATACATATTGATAATTACCTTAAATGTGAATGGATTAATTGCTCCAACCAAAAGACACAGGCTTGCTGAATGGATACAAAAACAAGACCCATATATATGCTGTCTACAAGAGACCCACTTCAGACCTAGGGACACATACACACTGAAAGTGAGGTGATGGAAAAAGATATTCCATGCAAATGGAAATCAAAAGAAAGCTGGAGTAGCAATACTCATATCAGATAAAATAGACTTTAAAATAAAGAATGTTACAAGAGACAAGGAAGGACACTACATAATGATCAAGGGATCAATCCAAGAAGAAGATATAACAATTATAAATATATATGCACCCAATATAGGAGCACCTCAATACATAAAGCAACTGCTAACAGCTATAAAAGAGGAAATTGACAGTAACACAATAATAGTGGGGGACTTTAACACTTCACTTACACCAATGGACAGATCATCCAAACAGAAAATTAAAAAGGAAACACAAGCTTTAAATGACACAATAGACCAGATAGATTTAATTGATATTTATAGGACATTCCATCCAAAAACAGCAGATTACACTTTCTTCTCAAGTGCACATGGAACATTCTCCAGGATATATCACATCGTGGGTCACAAATCAAGCCTCAGTAAATTTAAGAAAATTAAAATCATATCAAGCATCTTTTCTGACCACAATGCTATGAGATTAGAAATCAATTACAGGGAAAAAAATGTAAAATACACAAACACATGGAGGCTAAACAATACATTACTAAGTAACCAA
This sequence comes from Balaenoptera musculus, assembly GCF_009873245.2. Taxonomy (NCBI): domain Eukaryota; kingdom Metazoa; phylum Chordata; class Mammalia; order Artiodactyla; family Balaenopteridae; genus Balaenoptera; species Balaenoptera musculus. Next base: position 49,724,258 of record NC_045803.1, read on the forward strand.
GAGATCACTGAAGAAATCAAAGAGGAAATCAAAAGTTACCTAGAGACAAGTGACAATAAAAACACGACAATCCAAAACCTATGGGATGCAGCAAAAGCAGTTCTAAGAGGGAAGTTTATAGCTATACAAGCCTACCTCAAGAAACAAGAAAAATCTGAAGTAAACAATCTAACCTTACACCTAAAGGAACTAGAGAAAGAAGAACAAACAAAACCCAAAGTTAGCAGAAGGAAAGAAATCATAAAGGTCAGAGCAGAAATAAATGAAACAGAAACAAAGAAAACAATAGCAAAGATCAATAAAACTAAAAGCAGGTTCTTTAGGAAGATAAACAAAATTGATAAACCATTAGCCAGACTCATCAAGAAAAAGAGGGAGAGGACTCAAATCAATAAAATTAGAAATGAAAAAGGAGAAGTTACAACAGACACCACAGAAATACAAAGCATCCTAAGAGACTACTACAAGCAACTCTATGCCAGTAAAATGGACAACCTGGAAGAAACGGACAAATTCTTAGAAAGGTATAACCTTCCAAGACTGAACCAGGAAGAAATAGAAAATATGAACAGACCAATCACAAGCACTGAAATTGAAACTGTGATGAAAAATCTTCCAACAAACAAAAGCCCAGGACCAGATGGCTTCACAGGCGAATTCTATGAAACATTTAGAGAAGAGCTAACACCCATCCTTCTCAAACTCTTCCAGAAAATTGCAGACGTAGGAACACTCCCAAAGTCATTCTATGAGGCCACCATCACCCTGATACCAAAACCAGACAAAGAGACTACAAAAAAAGAAAATTACAGACCAATATCACTGATGAATATAGATGCAAAAATCCTCGACAAAATACTAGCAAACAGAATCCAACAACACATTAAAAGGATCATACACCATGATCAAGTGGGATTTATCCCAGGGATGCAAGGATTCTTCAATATATGCAAATCAATCAATGTGATACACCATATTAACAAATTGAAGAGGAAAAACCATATGATCATCTCAATAGATGCAGAAAAAGCTTTTGACAAAATTTAACACCATTTATGATAAAATCTCTCCAGAAAGTGGGCATAGAGGGAACCTACCTCAACATAATAAAGGCCATCTACGACAAACCCACAGCAAACATCATTCTCAATGGTGAGAAACTGAAAGCATTTCCTCTAAGATCAGGAACAAGACAAGGATGTCCACTCTCACCACTATTATTCAACATAGGTTTGGAAGTCCTAGCCACGGCAATCAGAGAAGAAAAAGAAAGAAAAGGAATACAAATTGGAAAAGAACAAGTAAAACTGTCACTGTTTGCAGATGACATGATACTATACATAGAGAATCCTAAAGATGCTACCAGAAAACTACTAGAGCTAATCAACGAATTTGGTAAAGTAGCAGGATACAAAATTAATGCACAGAAATCTCTTGCATTCCTATATACTAATGATGAAAAATCTGAAAGAGAAATTAAGGAAACACTCCCATTTACCACTGCAACACAAAGAATAAAATACTTAGGAATAAACCTACCTAGGGAGACAAAAGACCTGTATGCAGAAAACTATAAGACACTGATGAAAGAAATTAAAGATGATATCAACAGATGGAGAGATATACCATGTTCTTGGATTGGAAGAATCAATATTGTGAAAATGACTCTACTACCCAAAGCAATCTACAGATGCAATGCAACCCCTATCAAATTACCAATGGCATTTTTTACAGAACTAGGACAAAAAAATCTTAAAATTTGTATGGAGACACAAAAGACCCCGAATAGCCAAAGCAGTCTTGAGGGAAAAAGACGGAGCTGGAGGAATCAGACTCCCTGACTTCAGACTATATTACAAAGCTACAGTAATCAAGACAATATGGTACTGGCACAAAAACAGAAATATAGATCAATGGAACAAGATAGAAAGCCCAGAGATAAACCCACACACCTATGGTCAACTAATCTATGACAAAGGAGGTAAGGATATACAATGGAGAAAAGACAGTCTCTTCAATAAGTGGTACTGGGAAAACTGGACAGCTACATGTAAAAGAATGAAATTAGAACACACCCTAACACCATACACAAAAATAAACTCAAAATGGATTAAAGACCTAAATGTAAGACCAGACACTATAAAACTCTTAGAGGAAAACATAGGAAGAACACTCTTTGACATAAATCACAGCAAGATCTTTTTTGATCCACCTCCTAGAGTAATGGAAATAAAAACAAAAATAAACAAATGGGACCTAATGAAACTTCAAAGCTTTTGCACAGCAAAGGAAACCATAAACAAGACCAAAAGACAACCCTCAGAATGGGAGAAAATATCTGCAAATGAATCAACGGACAAAGGATTGATCTCCAAAATATATAAACAGCTCATGCAGCTCAATATTAAAAAAAACAAACAACTCAATCCAAAAATGGGCAGAAGACCTAAATAGACATTTCTCCAAAGAAGACAGATGGCCAAGAAGCACATGAAAAGCTGTTCAACATCACTAATTATTAGAGAAATGCAAATCAAAACTACAATGAGGTATCACCTCACACCAGTTAGAATGGGCTTCATCAGAAAATCTACAAACAACAAATGCTGGAGAGGGTGTGGAGAAAAGGGAACCCTCCTACACTGTTGGTGGGAATGTAAATTGATACAGCCACTATGGAGAACAGTATGGAGGTTCCTTAAAGAACTAAAAATAGAATTACCATATGACCCAGCAATCCCACTACTGGGCATATACCCACAGAAAACCATAATTCAAAAAGACACACGCACCCCAATGTTCATTGCAGCACTATATACAATAGCCAGGTCATGGGAGCAACCTAAATGCCCATCGACAGATGAATGGATAAAGAAGATGTGGTACATATATACAGTGGAATATTACTCAGCCAAAATAAGGAACGAAATTGGGTCATTTGTAGAGACGTGGATGGACCTAGAGACTGTCATACAGAGTGAAGTAAGTCAGAAAGAGAAAAACAAATATCATATATTAATGCATATATGTGAAATCTAGAAAAATGGTACAGATGAACCGGTTTGCAGGGCAGAAATTGAGACACAGATATAGAGGACAAATGTATGGACACCAAGGGGCGGAAGCGGCGGGGGGGGGGGGGAGCGTGTCGTGATGAATTGGGCGATTGGGATTGACATGTATACCCTGATGTGTATAAAACTGATGACTAACAAGAACCTGCTTTATAAAAAATAAATAAAATGAAATTCAAAAATTCAAGAAAAAAATAGTTCTGATTATCAAAACAAGGCAACTTTCATCATCTAATGCAGAGGTACAAATGAAGTTATTTTCACAGAATATGCTACTTTCTTTTCCTTTTGCCTAGCAAACCTGAGAATCCAAAAGCTTCACGAGGACCCCTAAAGAATCCCATGGGCGCCTTCATTCTTCTGACTGTGAGGCTCACAACTACGGAATAGGCTCTCACAGGAGGGCAAATCTCATGTCACTGGACATATTCAACATGAGGCTGGAAGACTACTTTTCTGGATGTTCTTCGGAAGTTTCTATGCAAGAAAAGACTTTTCTATACAATCTCATTTCAATGAAAATTGCTGTCAATAAGATACTTTTAACAACCACAAAAATAACAACAAATGTTATACAGTGAGAAAGAAAAGTCTACTTTAAGGAAGTATTACCAAATCTAGCTGACAAGCAAAAATTAACTCAAAATGAATCATAGACCCAAATGTAAAAGCAAACACTATAATATTCAAAGAAGAAAAATACAGGAGATCATTGTGACCTTGAAATAGGCAAAGATTTCTTAGATAGTACATAACCAAAAAATAAATAAAAGGACCAAAAAAGGAAAAAAATGACAAATCAGATTTCAACAAAATTAAAAACCTTCACTCTTCATAAGACGCTGTTCAGAAAATAAAGATGAGACATAAAACAGAGGAAACTATTTGCAGTACATCTACCTAGCAAATTCAACCCATAACTGAATAAGAAGACAAAAAATAAATTTAAATTGTCACAAAACTGAATAGACACCTTACCAAAGAAGAAATAAGAATGGCCAATAAGCACATAAAAAGGTGGATAACTTCACTAGTCTTTAGGGAAATATAAATTAAAACCACAGTGAGACACTATTATCAGTTTTTTAAAAATGGCTTAAATTAAAAAGCTGATGATCCAAGTGTTGTTGAGAATGTGGGGAAAAAAGGTCAAGTGTAGGGTTAGACCAGTGATTAATTCCATAAGAAAAAAAATTTTTAATGTAACATATGGGGAGAGAAATGCAGACAATATACCCTAAATATTACAAATCAGATGATCTTTCTTAGGGCAGGAATAAAAACTGGAGAATCTTTTTTTCTTTAATTTTTTTTGATGTGGACCAATTTTAAAGTCTTCATTGAATTTGTTACAATACTGCTTCTGTTTTGTGTTTTGGTTCTTTGGCCCCGAGGCATGTGGGATCTTAGCTCGCCGGCCAGGGATTGAACCCGCACCTCCTGCATTGGAAGGCGAAGTCTTAACCACTGGACCACCAGGAAAGTCCCTAAGAAATTGGAGAATCTTAAAGCAGCATTCTTATCCTACTTTGGGTCCTAACACTTTTTGTGGAGAATCCAATAAAGGTTATGTATTCTTTTCTCTAAAAAGTATACAAACGCACAAAATGTTCTTCTATCCTTCTTTCCTTTGGCTCAAGTTGTATAACTCATTTAAATTCTGGAGTTTTACAGTTGGTAGTCTGCATAAAAAGAATGTTTTCAGAATGAAGTGGGCTCAAGTAAATATATAAATAAATATATTTCAATATACTGCCTGGTAGCATATCATCAACAATTTTCACAGACTTATTTGAATTTAACTAGGTACGGAAGTTTTAAAACAGTGTACTGAAGTAGTATGTCCATTAAAATTCATGTACCATAATGATCACGCCATCTTTATACATAAATGTCAAACTTGAAACAACTCAAACTCAAATGTCTATCAAGAGGTTTAACTGATAAACAAATGTGGTGTTTCCATCCAGCAGAACGCTGCTCACCAGTAAAATGGGAACTACTGACACACACAGCAAAATGGGTGAGTCTCAGAAACATCATGCTGAGTGAGAGAAGGCAGACACAAAATAGTACATACTATAGGATTCCATTTATATGAAGTTCCAGAACAAGCAAAATTAATCTATAGTAAGTGAAAGCAGATCACTGGTTGTCTGGGGCTGGAGTTTGTAAGGGGACAAAAAGGAACACTTTGGGGTGATGGAAATGTTCTATGTCTTGATTACGGCGGTGGCTCTGTTGGTACATCATTCGTCCAAATTCACTGAATTGTTCACTTTTGGTGTATTCTCTTGAATGTAAATTACGCCCTAATGAATTTGATTTTAAAAATCTTATAAGTGAATTTACCTCTACATTCATGATTTCAAGAGCGACTACTCCCACTTACCTGAAACATATTATCAAGACATATCTTCTTCAACACACAGCACATACACTGTGGCTTATTTTGGAATATAATGCAATCCAGTGCATAATTACGTTCACTCTCCTAGGTCTATGAGCAGTCGTAATATTTATCACATAGTTACACAGGTACATTTTCCTCCTTTGGCATTTACTAACACACATCTTTATGTTGTTTTTGAATTATGCTGTGTACACAGAATAACACCACTTTGTATTTAAGAAAAAAAATGGAATCCTTAATCTTCTTGACAAAATCAAAAGAGAATAAAATAGCAGGTAATTTTTAATCTCTAGCTTGCATCTGGAGAAACTGAATATAACATATTAATTTAGTAGGTGCCCTTAGGTCACTAATGAGTCAGAAATAAAGTCAGAAACTTAATTTCCATTCTGCTGATTTTCATTCCATTATGTCTAATTCCCAAACACTTCATAAAACATCAACAAAGTCACTTTTAGGTAATAACGTTTCTTCAATACTTCTAAGTAGTTTCCTCTAGGGATAAACAGGCATGTCTATATCTATTTAATAATAATTTTAAATTGTGCAAAAGCAATAGCCTCGATACTACTATTTCCAAGCTCAAAAACATGCTGACATTTATTTCACATTTAACATTTGTAGACAGGTCGATCCTATCAATACAAGTATTGGTCCCAAACCAGGATTTAAATTAATATCTTATATTCTTATTAATATCTAGACAACCATGAAGCTTCAGTGTCCTCATCAGAGGCATATATTTATATTTTATCAGATATTTCAGCAATTGGAAAGAAATAGCTCCTGTGAAACATTCACACTAAATTACCTGAATTGTCCCTATGTTAGTCTGCTGGGGATGCTAGTGGAGGCGTCACCCGCACCTCACGTGGCATTTTTCCTGTGTGCCCGTCTGTGCCCACATCTCTGCTTTGTTTTAAGGACACCAAGCACGTTACAGGAAGTGCTCACCTTACCCCAGCATCACATCTTAAGTAATCACAACCGCCATCACCCTATTTCCAAACAAGGGAGCGTTCTGAGGTACCGGAGGTTAAGATTTCAACATGTGGATTAGGGGTGGGGGGCACAATTCAACCCCAAACAGCCCCAAATTACCTTTCTGTCTTCCCCTCCTTAGTACATCCTCTTTCACACCAAATTCAGCCATCTTTCCAGTGCTCCTTCTAAAAAGACAACACGATGGAGGGCTCCAGGCTCCTGGGGAACTGCCTGTTCACCTGCCCCCAACCCTGCGCCGACGTCTGGGGGTCCTAACTGGGTAGAGCCGAGGCTGGGAGCTCCAGGTGGCTGTCATTCTGGAGGCTTCTGCTGACGTCCAGAGGGCATACCAGGTGACTGGACTCCACCCCTTCCACCTGCCTGGCACCAGCTGCCCCTCTTCACCCCAGACCCCTCCAGGGAGAAAGGGACTCCCCTTCGCTCACAAGGGGGAAGGAGAACGAGGCTGCAGAGGCGCCGGGTGTCCAAGGCACCAGGAGCGAGATGCAGGCACGGGCCTGAGGCCCCGCCCCACGCACCTGCCCCTCCCAGGCCCTGCCCACCACTCCCCTGGTGAAGGACAAATACCCACATCTTCCGAAACCGCCTGTGTTTACCCTCCGCTCTCACCTCTCACCATTTCCCTATTTCCAACTAGACCGTAGTTCTCTGAATGCCTGGACCTCATCACGGTGTCTCTCCTCTCCGGACCTTCACACAGAATTCCCTCTGTCTACACCCTCACCTGGGCAACACCTACTCTTACTCTCAGCTCAGATGTCCCTCCCTGACTCTGACAGCACCTTGGATTTGCCTTTTCGTAACGAGGCTGGCTGGAGCCATGGGATCTCACCTGTGCGGAAGCTCTGTGCCACCTGCACCCCGCCAGCTCCAGTACCTGGCACCGGTCTGGCCTGCAGACTGTCCAACAGCCGTCCGCTGGTGAATCACTGAATGCAGAGTGTCTGCAGATGGCCTTGACTCAGTGCTCTGAGAGAACCAGAGGGCTATTTTTTTTTGCGGGGGGGCTGTTTTCCGCTTAATGTCCCATCTTCCCATGATTCTGTTTAAAGACCTTGTTTGACAGACGTCTTCCTCACAGGTAAGTATTAGCCCACCACCAGTCCCAGAACATCACTACTGGAAGCTGTCTTACACACCACGTGGTGATGAGCCCTCTTGTTTTCAAGCCCAGCGAGGTGAAGTGACCTGCCTCAAGTCCAGCCAGCTCAGGGGTGACAGAGCGGTGCCCGGATCTCAGAGTCTCCACTCGGGTCGGTGCTCGCCTACTTTCTACCGTCTCACTCCGTCTCAAGACTCCGGGGAACAAACGCACACGTCTGAGTCCACACTGTGCTCTGTGAGGTCCCGGCCAGGGCTACGCCATCGGCCCCTGCTGATTCTTCTTTGTACCCCACAGGCTATACTTCCTTAAAATGAACTACTCAAAAGGGCATCCCAGACACACACGTCTAATAACATTCCAGTAGTGCAATTCACGCTGTTTCCCCAACCCTCAATCCTCTTGCTTCCACTGCCTTAAGGCTCCCTTTAAATGCATCTATTTTTCTGTGATTCCAACAGGAATTTTTCCATCTCTGGGCTGCAGAACTAGCCCCATGTGCATGTTTATATCAATGTGCAATCAATCACAGTCTGTTCTTTTTAAAATGCTTTTCTTTTTAAAGACCCAAAGCCATTTTGCACATTTTTTCCCAAGACTTGAGATTTGAATGGCTGGTTCAAATCAACTGGTCACTTAGGAAGGAAATTAACAGTCTTTTCTGATTGCAGATCAAGATTTGCTTTTTTTCATTATAATTGCTATTATTTTATCCTGAATACCAAAGCATTCTAGGGCTATACAATTATAAAACAAAAACAGTTCAGTAATGATTTTTGTATGAATTGCAGATACTAAGCATGGAGAAGAAACATCTGAAAAACAGCTCTTCTAAACAAGCAAATGTTGAATGGACCCTCACATAAAATACAATTATGACCAGAAATACATTATGCTTGGGCAATACTCTAATCAAAATATAACATCATATGTCAACTATAGCTCAAAAAATATTCTGCATCTCAATGCAAATATAAAAGAAGGTCTAACATTTAACAACAGTAGAAATCAGTAAAAATAATACTGGTGGAGGGTCTGGGCAAGATGGCGGAAGAGTAAGACGCGGAGATCACCTTCCTTCCCACAGATACATTAGAAGTACATCTACATGTGGAACTGCTCCTACAGAACACCCACTGAACGCTGGCAGAAGACGTCAGACCTCCCAAAAGGCAAGAAACTCCCCACGTACTTGGGTAGGGCAAAAGAAAAAAGAAATAACAGAGACAAAAGAATAGGGATGGGACCTGCACCAGTGGGAGGGAGCCGTGAAGGAGGAAAAGCTTCCACACATTAGGAAGCCCCTTCGCAGGCGGAGACTGCAGGTGGCAGAGGGGGGAAGCTTCGGAGCCACGGAGGAGAGCGCAGCCACAGGGGTGCGGAGGGCAAAGTGGAGAGATTCCCGCACAGAGGATCGGGGCCCACCAGCACTCACCAGCCCGAGAGGCTTGTCTGCTCACCCGCCGGGGCGAGCGGGGGCTGGGAGCTGAGGCTTGGGCTTCGGTCGGATCGCAGGGAGAGGACTGGGGTTGGCGGCGTGAACAAAGCCTGAAGGGGCTAGTGCACCACAGCTACCCGGGAGGGAGTCCAGGGAAAAGTCTGCAGCTGCCGAAGAGGCAAGAGACTTTTTCTTGCCTCTTTGTTTCACGGTGCACAGGAGAGGAGATTCAGAGCGCCACCTAAACGAACTCCAGAGATGGGCGCGAGCCGCGGCTATCAGCGCGGACCCCAGAGACGGGCATGAGACGCTAAGGCTGCTGCTGCCGCCACCAAGAAGCCTGTGTGCGAGCACAGGTCACTCTCCACACCGCCCCTCCCGGGAGCCTGTGCAGCCCGCCACTGCCAGGGTCCCGTGATCCGGGGGCAACTTCCCCGGGAGAACGCACGGCGCGCCTCAGGCTGCTGCAACGTCACGCCGGCCTCTGCCGCCGCAGGCTCGCCCCACATCCGTACCCCTCCCTCCCCCCGGCCTGAGTGAGCCAAAGCCCCCGAAGCAGCTGCTCCTTTAACCCCGTTCTGTCTGAGTGAAGAACAGACGCCCTCAGGCGACCTACACGCAGAGGCGGGTCCAAATCCAAAGCTGAACCCCAGGAGCTGTAAGAACAAAGAAGAGAAAGGGAAATTTCTCCCAGCAGCCTCAGAAGCAGCGGATTAAAGCTCCACAAACAACCTGATGTACCTGCATCTGTTGAATACCCGAATAGACAACGAATCATCCCAAATTCAGGAGGTGGACTTTGGGAGCAGGATATATTAATTTTTCCCCTTTTCCTTTTTTTGTGAGTGTATATGTGTATGCTCCTGGGTGAGATTTTGTCTGTATAGCTTTGCTTTCACCATTTGTCCTAGGGTTCGGTCCGTCCATTTTTGTTTTTTTCTTTTTTACTTAAAAATTTTTTTTCTTAATAAATTTTTTCTTAATAATTTTTTCCTTATTTTTTATTTTAAAAAATTAAAAAAATTTTTTCTTAATAATTCTTTTCTTATTTTTTATTTTAAAAAATTAAAAATTTTTAATTTTTTTCTTATTTTTTTATTTTAAAAAATTAAAATTTTTTTCTTAATAAATTTTCTTCTTAATAATTTTTTTCTTATGTTTTATTATAAAAAATTAATAAATTTATTTTTAAAAATTAAAAAAATTTTTTTCTTAATAATTTTTTCTTATTTTTAATTATAATAGCTTTATTTTATTTTATTTTATTTTATCCTCTTTCTTTCTTTCTTTCTATTTTTTCTTCCTTTTATTCTGAGCCATGTGGATGAAAGGCTCTTGGTGCTCCAGCCAGGCATCAAGGCTGTGCCTCTGAGGTGGGAGAGCCAAGTTCAACACACTGGTCCACAAGAGACCTCCCAGCTCCACGTAATACCAAATGGCGAAAATCTCTCAGAGATCTCCATCTCAACATCAAGACCCAGCTTCACTCAACGACCAGCAAGCTACAGTGCTGGACACCCTATGCCAAACAACTAGCAAGACAGGAACACAGCCCCATCCATTAGCAGAGAGGCTGCCTAAAATCATAATAAGGCCACAGACACCCCAAAACACACCACCAGACGTGGACGGGCCCACCAGAAAGACAAGATCCAGCCTCATCCACCAGAACACAGGCACTAGTCCCCTCCACCAGGAAGCCTACACAACCCACTGAACCAACCTTAGCCACTGGGGACAGATACCAAAAACAACGGGAACTATGAACCTGCAGCCTGTGAAAAGGAGACCCCAAACACAGTAAGATAAGCAAAATGAAAAGACAGAAAAACACACAGCAGATGAAGGAGCAGGGTCAAAACACACCAGACCTAACAAATGAAGAGGAAATAGGCAGTCTACCTGAAAAAGAATTCAGAAAAATGATAGTAAAGATGATCCAAAATCTTGGAAATAGAATAGACAAAATGCAAGAAACATTTAACAAGGACATAGAAGAACTAAAGAGGAACCAACCAACGATGAAAAACACAATAAATGAAATTAAAAATACTCTAGAAGGGATCAATAGCACAATAACTGAGGCAGAAGAACGGGTAAGTGACCTGGAAGATAAAATAGTGGAAATAACTACTGCAGAGCAGAATAAAGAAAAAAGAATGAAAAGAACTGAGGACAGTCTCAGAGACCTCTGGGACAACATTAAACGCACCAACATTCGAATTATAGGGGTCCCAGAAGAAGAAGAGAAAAAGAAAGGGACTGAGAAAATATCTGAATAGATTATAGTTGAAAACTTCCCTAATATGGGAAAGGAAATAGTTAATCAAGTCCAGGAAGCACAGAGAGTCCCATACAGGATAAATCCAAGGAGAAACACACCAAGACACATATTAATCAAACTATCAAAAATTAAATATAAAGAAAACATATTAAAAGCAGCAAGGGAAAAACAACAAATAACACACAAGGGGATCCCCATAAGGTTAACAGCTGATCTTTCAGCAGAAATTCTGCAAGCCAGAAGGGAGCGGCAGGATATACTTAAAGTGATGTAGGAGAAAAACCTACAACCAAGATTACTCTACCCAGCAAGGATCTCATTCAGATTTGATGGAAAAATTAAAACCTTTACAGACAAGCAAAAGCTGAGAGAGTTCAGCACCACCAAACCAGCTTTACAACAAATGCTAAAGGAACTTCTCTAGGCAAGAAACACAAGAGAAGGAAAACACCTACAATAACAAACCCAAAACATTTAAGAAAATGGGAATAGGAACATATATATCGATAATTACCTTAAACGTAAATGGATTAAATGCTCCCACCAAAAGACACAGACTGGCTGAATGGATACAAAAACAAGACCCATATATATGCTGTCTACAAGAGACCCACTTCAGACCTAGGGACACATACAGACTGAAAGTGAGGGGATGGAAAAAGATATTCCATGCAAATGGAAATCAAAAGAAAGCTGGAGTAGCAATTCTCATATCAGACAAAATAGACTTTATTTTAAAGACTATTACAAGAGACAAAGAAGGACACTATATAATGATCAAGGGATTGATCCAAAAAGAAGGTATAACAATTGTAAATATTTATGCACCCAACATAGGAGCACCTCAATACATAAGGCAAATACTAACAGCCATAAAAGGGGAAATCGACAGGAACACAATCATAGTAGGGGACTTTAACACCCCACTTTCACCAATGGACAGATCATCCAAAATGAAAATAAATAAGGAAACACAAGCTTTAAATGATACATTAAACAAGATGGACTTAATTGATATTTATAGGACATTCCACCCAAAAACAACAGAATACACATTTTTCTCAAGTGCTCATGGAACATTCCCCAGGATAGATCATATCTTGGGTCACAAATCAAGCCTTGGTAAATTTAAGAAAATTGAAATCGTATCAATATCTTTTCATAGCATTTTCGCACAACGCTATGAGACTAGATATCAATTACAGGAAAAGATCTGTAAAAAATACAAACACATGGAGGCTACACAATACACAACTTAATAACGAAGTGATCACTGAAGAAATCAAAGGGGAAATCAAAAAATACCTAGAAACAAATGACAATGGAGACACGACGACCCAAAACCTATGGGATGCAGCAAAAGCAGTTCTAAGAGGGAAGTTTATAGCAATACAAGCCTACATCAAGAAACAGGAAACATCTCGAATAAACAACCTAACCTTGCACCTAAAGCAATTAGAGAAAGAAGAACAAAAAAACCCCAAAGCTAGCAGAAGGAAAGAAATCATAAAGATCAGATCAGAAATAAATGAAAAAGAAATGAAGGAGACAATAGCAAAGATAAATAAAACTAAAAGCTGGTTCTTTGAGAAGATAAAAAAAAATTGATAAACCATTAGCCAGACTCATCAAGAGAAAAAGGGAGAAGACTCAAATCAATAGAATTAGAAATGAAAAAGAAGAAGTAACCACTGACACTGCAGAAATACAAACGATCATGAGAGATTACTACAAGCAACTCTATGCCAATAAAATGGACAACCTGGAAGAAATGGACAAATTCTTAGAAATGCACAACCTGCCGAGACTGAACCAGGAAGAAATAGAAAATATGAACAGACCAATCACAAGCACTGAACTTGAAACTGTGATTAAAAATCTTCCAACAAACAAAAGCCCAGGACCAGATGGCTTCACAGGCGAATTCTATCAAACATTTAGAGACGAGCTAACACCTATCCTTCTCAAACTCTTCCAAAATATTGCAGAGGCAGGAACACTACCCAACTCATTCTACGAGGCCACCATCACCCTGATACCAAAACCAGACAAAGATGTCACAAAGAAAGAAAACTACAGGCCAATATCACTGATGAACATAGATGCAAAAATCCTCAACAAAATACTAGCAAACAGAATCCAAAAGCACATTAAAAGGATCATACACCATGATCAAGTGGGGTTTATCCCAGGAATGCAAGGATTCTTCAATATATGCAAATCAATCAACGTGATACATCATATTAACAAATTGAAGGAGAAAAACCATATGATCATCTCAATAGATGCAGAGAAAGCTTTTGACAAAATTCAACACCCATTTATGATAAAAACCTTCCAGAAAGTAGGCATAGAGGGAACTTACCTCGACATAATAAAGGCCATATATGACAAACCCACAGCCAACGTTGTCCTCAATGGTGAAAAACTGAAACCATTTCCTCTAAGATCAGGAACAAGACAAGGTTGCCCACTCTCACCACTATTATTCAACATAGTTTTGGAAGTGTTAGCCACAGCAATCAGAGAAGAAAAAGAAATAAAAGGAATCCAAATCGGAAAAGAAGAAGTAAAGCTGTCACTGTTTGCAGATGACATGATACTATACATAGATAATCCTAAAGATGCTACCAGAAAACTACTAGAGCTAATCAATGAATTTGGTAAAGTAGCAGGATACAAAATTAATGCACAGAAATCTCTTGCATTCCTATACACCAACAACGAAAAATCTGAAAGTGAAATTAAGAAAACACTCCCGTTTACCACTGCAACAAAAAGAATAAAATATCTAGGAATAAACCTACCTAAGGAGACAAAAGACCTGTATGCAGAAAATTATAAGACACTGATGAAAGAAATTAAAGATGATACAAATAGATGGAGAGATATACCATGTTCTTGGATTGGAAGAATCAACATTGTGAAAATGACTCTACTACCCAAAGCAATCTACAGATTCAATGCAATCCCTATCAAACTACCACTGGCATTTTTCACAGAACTAGAAGAAAAAATTTCACAATTTGTATGGAAACACAAAAGACCCCGAATAGCCAAAGCAATCTTGAGAACGAAAAATGGAGCTGGAGGAATCAGGCTCCCTGACTTCAGACTATATTACAAAGCTACAGTAATCAAGACAGTTTGGTACTGGCACAAAAACAGAAACATAGATCAATGGGACAGGATAGAAATCCCAGAGATAAACCCACACACATATGGTCACCTTATCTTTGATAAAGGAGGCAAGCATATACAGTGGAGAAAAGACAGCCTCTTCAATAAGTGGTGCTGGGAAAACTGGACAGGTACATGTAGAAGTATGAAATTAGAACACTCCCTAACACCATACACAAAAATAAACTCAAAATGGATTAAAGACCTAAATGTAAGGTCAGACACTATCAAACTCTTAGAGGAAAACATAGGCAGAACACTCTATGACATAAATCACAGCAAGATCCTTTTTGACCCAGCTCCTAGAGAAATGGAAATAAAAACACAAATAAACAAATGGGACCTAATGAAACTTAAAAGCTTTTGCACAGCAAAGGAAACCATAAACAAGACCAAAAGACAACCCTCAGAATGGGAGAAAATATTTGCAAATGAAGCAACTGACAAAGGATTAATCTCCACGATTTACAAGCAGCTCATGCAGCTCAATAACAAAAAAACAAACAACCCAATCCAAAAATGGGCAGAAGACCTAAGTAGACATTTCTCCAAAGAAGATATACAGATGGCCAACAGACACATGAAAGCATGCTCAACATCCTTAATCATTAGAGAAATGCAAATCAAAACTACAATGAGATATCATCTCACACCGGTCAGAATGGCCATCATCAAAAAATCTAGAAACAATAAATGCCGGAGAGGGTGTGGAGAAAAGGGAACCCTCTTGCACTGTTGGTGGGAATGTAAATTGGTACAGCCACTATGGAGAACAGTATGGAGGTTCCTTAAAAAACTAAAAATAGAACTACCATACGACCCAGCAATCCCACTACTGGGCATATACCCTGAGAAAACCATAATTCAAAAAGAGTCATGTACCAAAATGTTCATTGCAGCTCTATTTACAATAGCCAGGACATGGAAGCAACCTAAGTGTCCATCATCGGATGAATGGATAAAGAAGATGTGGCTCATATATGCAATGGAATATTACTCAGCCATAAAAAGAAACGAAATGGAGGTATTTGTAATGAGGTGGATGGAGTTAGAGTTTGTCATACAGAGTGAAGTAAGTCAGAAAGAGAAAAACAAATACAGTATGCTAACACATATATATGGAATCTAAGGGAAAAAAAAAAAGGTCATGAAGAACCTAGTGGCAAGACGGGAATAAAGACACAGACCTACTAGAGAATGGACATGAGGATATGGAGAGGGGGAAGGGTAAGATGTGACAGGGTGAGAGAGTGGCATAGACATATATACACTATCAAATGTAAAATAGATAGCTAGTGGGAAGCAGCCTCATAGCACAGGGAGATCAGCTCGGTGCTTTGTGACCACCTAGAGGGGTGGGATAGGGAGGGTGGGAGGGAGGGAGACACAAGAGGGAAGAGATATGGGAACATATGTATATGTATAACTGATTCACTTTGTTATAAAGCAGAAACTAACACACCATTGTAAAGCAATTATACTCCAATAAAAAATAATAATAATAATAGTACTGATGGTCCTTGACAGGGGCACCTGTGAAATAGGAGCTTCTAAAACTTTAATTTCTGGAATTTTTGGTGTTTACAGTCAGTTGCACTTCTATGGCTTATCACCTTGATTTCAACTTAAGTTTTTAAAAGTGTATCATTAAGTATTTGTCTAGGCCATTGAAGCATGAAAAATGACCTGTTACCAGATAAACCAGAGAAGAGAATCCATGAGGAGAAGACAAGTTTAGACGAAGAGGGACAGGGTCAACTGACACTGCTCCCGGCAGGAAAGCAATAACAGAAACTCAATTTGTGGTGAATGTGTTGGAATCACTGACTTATTAAATGTAAATGCTCAGGCTTGCATTAAGGAAGTTCATGCATTTTGGCCTCCGCTCTGAGTTTACAAATTCCAATTTTAATTTTTACCCTCAATTTTCTTACCAGCAAATTTAAAATATCCTTGAAATATACCCAAATACCTAAAATGTAATATAATCCACTTTCGTTTGTGTACATTAAAATGAATATATATTTAACCTATCTTTCCAATCCTCACATATTCTTTATTTTCATTAACAGCCATCGATTTTTTCTAAAAAAAATAGCATATATAATTAAGGCCAGTTGTTTCATTCTGTCTAATGAAGCTGACTATAAATCCAGCAAATTACTGGTTCCTTTATATTTTGTAAAACAAAGAGAGATTATTTAAGACACTTCTAAGCCAAATCACCTATCATCATGATAAATGATAATTCAAAGCTTTTCATCTAAAGTTTGTGAAGCTTGGAGGCCAAGAGACCGAATCTACTAACATACAGTTATACACTGCCACAGAAAATGTTTTGAAAAATAAAATTTGGAGATGTAAACTATAAATTATCTTGTCATATCTAGTCATACTTATCTATTTAGCATATCTGCAACACAAACCCAATTCACTCTTTAGAGATTCCAAACCCAATTTTCAACCCATATAGGCACCCAGTATATCTCATGCAGCTCCCAAGACTTCCCTCCTCTTCCTGTATTCTGTCTTGGTGTGTGACAACTCCACCCACCTGAATGACTAACCCAGAAATCCAGGAGTCACACTAGTCTCTTCCTTCTGCCACCCCATAAACAATCAATCACTACATCCCCACAATTTTGCCTAGAAACTTCTTGAGATCTGTCCAGTGGCACATTGGCAAAATGGCTCTCTGTGCAGAAAATAGTATTAATAGACATGTAGGTCATTTTCAGTTTGAAGCTATCACAAACAATGCTTCGACGAACATTCTTACCCATGTCTTTGGGTGAAGATGCGTAAATACCTCTGGAGTGGAAGTGCTCGGCATTATGCAAATATTTATCTTGAATAGATATCGTCAAACCGTTTTCCAGAGAGAGTGTACCATTCCCCCCGGAAGTGTATGAGAATTCTGGCTGCTCCATTTCCTTGCCAACATCTGAAAATGTTCAGTCTTTTTCATTTCAGCCATCTCTATGAGCATATAATTCTATCATGGTATGATTTTACTATTTCCTCACCAAATAAGAAATATTGAACCCATTTTCATATTTGAATAGCCTATTTTATAAAGTGCTCACTTAAGTTTCGTGCACATTTTTTTTTAATTTTTATTTTATTTTATTTATTTATTTATGGTGGAGTTGGGTCTTTGTTGCTGGGTGTGGGCTTTCTCTAGTTGCGGCGAGCGGGGGCTACTCTTCATTGTGGTGCGCGGGCTTCTCATTGCGGTGGCTTCTCTTGTTGCAGAGCATGGGCTCTAGGCGCGCGGGCTTCAGTAGTTGTGGCACGCGGGCTCAGTAGTTGTGGCTCGCCGGCTCTAGAGTGCAGGCTCAGTAGTTGCGGCACACAGGCTTAGTTGCTCCGCAGCATGTGGGATCTTCCCGGACCAGGGATCAAACCCGTGTCCCCTGCAGTGGCAGGCAGATTCTTAACCACTGCGCCACCAGGGAAGCCCAAGTTTCTTGCACATTTTTAAGGGCTCTCTTTTTTCTTACTGTTTTGTAGGAATTTTTTTATCATTTGAAATAGGCCCTTCAGCAGATAAATGTATAAATGCAGATAAATGTCTTCTATGCTGTAGTTTGCCTTTTCACTTTCTCAGGGATGTTTTCTGATGACTAAAAATTCTTAATGTAGTTCAACCGATCAACTCTTTTCTTTAAAGCTAGTGCCTTCTGTGTCCTATTAAAGAAGATTTTTGCCTACCCCAAGGTCATGAAAATATTGTCCTATGCTTTCTTCTATAAGTTATATTGTTGTAGTTTTCAAAAGGACCACATTTTATCTGTAGGCTTAGTTGTGGAGCAGACATTTTAGTAATAATAAGCACTAATAAATGCTAGAACTTTAGTCACTGTATGAAAAGTCATGAAGCAGAGACAAAGAAAAATATTCTTTCTCTTGCTTTTCTTCATGCAAAAATAAGAAGAAAAGCAGCCTCGGAAAAAGAAAGAAAGAGAAGCTTCACCTTGAATATATTCAAATGGTGTGATTCCAAAGTCCTTGCCAATGTTTCTTTCCCATGGAA
Source organism: Balaenoptera musculus (assembly GCF_009873245.2). Classification (NCBI taxonomy): domain Eukaryota; kingdom Metazoa; phylum Chordata; class Mammalia; order Artiodactyla; family Balaenopteridae; genus Balaenoptera; species Balaenoptera musculus. The sequence goes on from NC_045803.1 coordinate 49,742,790, forward strand.
ACCGTCTAGAGATCTCCATGCACTGATTCCCCAGAGGCGCACACTGCTTTCTCCCAGGGATGCTGACACGTGTATCTGCGAAGCCTCTGACCTATTAGGTGCCAAAGGTGAGAAAAGATAAGACCAAGAATGACTGTGACATCCAGATCTTTGCTGGAAAGAAAAAAAAAGAACCAGCACTGACTGTCTGAGCAATGCAATTTCCTACAAACTGCTGAGACACTCTCTTACTTCTTTAAAGAAAAAGTATAAAGACTTTTAAAGGTGAACCAGTTACATTATAACCAAAACATCCCACTGCCCTATTTTTTTTGCAGCACAGACACTTTAAACAAATACAGGTAAAATGTATGACCCTTGAGGTTACTTGAACTACTGAAAAACAGTCCCTGAAATAAACTATGGAGAAATTTTTTAAATGAGAGCAGAAAACAAAAACAAAAACAAAAAACAAGAGACGAGTCCTTGGCATGTCTTAGAATTTGTCCAACTTGGTTCAGCAAAATACTGAATTTTTTTCCTACATGTGGCTGGCCGTGATTTTGCAGTTGGTTCCTTTCAGATAAGGGTGTTCCTTAGAATTTTCTTTCTTGCAGTCACATTTCAAAAAATGTTTGTTTCCGTGCTCTAAAAGCCAGTAATGTGGCCGAATTAGTCATCTATTTGTATTCGCAAGAAATGACGTGAGACTATTATAAAGTGTGGAAGGGGAATTATTTGCCCGCAAACCACATGAATAAATGTAGTCCATGTTTGATTGATGGCAATGTCCTGCCTAGTGAGGAAGAGTTACAGGGAAACACACGTAGCTGGAGCCTGACACGCATGGTGGGAACGCCGGCTAATCATAGGGCTGAGGGGAAAAACGGTTGTCAGACAGTCCTCATAAAGATACTAAATCAAACATATTTTACTATCTTGGTGATGATGATGAAAAGGAAGCAGTCCCCTGAACAGGAGGGAAGTGATTAGTTATATAATAAAGGTGAGACTATGCCTGATAAACCACCTGACATAAGATCTCTAAAAACAGCAGCATTAACAGGAGGGAAAACGAGGCTACGTAAATCACCAAAACATAAACAGAGCTTCGTTTTATCGTCCTTTGTTCTGCATGGTTCCAACTTCTCTGTTAGACATTTTGCTCAGTTGGGAAAAAAGAACTCAGTAGCAAGACCTGCCTTGGTCTTGATTCGTGCCCAGAGGTGTTATCTTGAGAACGTTCGGCACCGACCGCAAAGCAGCCTGGCCAGCCCGGTGGGCTGCGCCTGATAGCAGTCATCAAAGGGGGTGGTCCTCAAATGTCAGGATCCCGGGACCAGCCTCACCTACTTTCTCTGTCCACCACTGAGGCTTTTTATTTTACAATTCACACAGTAAGAAATGGTGGGACCTGTTCTGACTGCTGTTCTCTAAGTGCAAGACAGGCTGTCTGGTCTTGAATTCTGAGTATCTGCAATAAAAATTCTCACCTACCTACTAATTTGCAGTACTTACTTGAAGCAAAGAGGAAAAGCCCAGAAGTAAAGGCAAGACTGCCTCTATGGTTTTAAACCATTATTCTCATATCAATTTTAAGTATATTCTTTAGAGGTCCTCTTTAATAAGGCATGCCTCTAAGGAAATAATTGCTGATGTCCAAAGACAGACTTAAAAGGGCCTTTAATTTCCTGATTTTCAGAATTCCAAACGTAGATTGTGATTATAAAACAGTCAGCTGTAATTTTACAGTCATGCATTAAATTGTGTCATTATCATATTTCTCCCCCTACCCCCATCACATTGTAAACTCCATGACTGACAAGCATTGTATGTGTTTCTCCTCAGCATTAGATCCCCAGGACCTTGCACGATATTAGCAAGACTAGGGTTATTATTCCAATTTAATGGATTAAAAAAAAAAAACTGAGGCTCAAATTGGTTAACTTTAGTAGCCGACCATGGCAAAACTCGGACCTGAACACAGGCATTTTGACTCCAAATGAAAGCTCACTCTCTCGTGCTTTACTGTCTCCCCATTTTTATATGTGATCTGGCAGCTACCACTTTCAAAAACACACCCACTCTTATCGTTCATCCAGCTCGTTAATTATGCCTCTGGATCATCTTCATCAATTAATTAAAGGTGCATATCTAATCCTGCCATTCATATAAATGCATCAACTCAATTTTTTTCCAAGTCTCAAAAACAGCGTTTCTCTGTAACTACCTCATATCGTAATTAAAGTTCTTATTTCAATTAAAGTGTTTTCCCTCTAATACTATTCTTTGTGGAGAAGCCGCAGAACACAATTACTGATATTTAGACTTTTTGCTTTTTTATCTAATTGGTTTACTTTCTTCAGCTTCAATCCCAAATAAAAAGATAAAGATTTAAAACTCTAAATAGGTACTGTAATTCGCTTCTGTGCCCTCAGTCTGTTTGATCACAAGGGAACAGGATACTGCCTTTGAAAAGAAAGTGGATAACCTCAAGAAACCACGGCACTTCAGAAGGAACGCCGTGACTGGATCTCAGCCTCTGGTTCCCCGGGGATGGCTTTCACAGCGCCAGATGGAGTGGGCCTGTTTGCGCATCCCCACAGGTGGCTAGAGAAGAATTAATTACTGTATGTTTTGTTGTTGTTGCACGTTTAGAATAATCCTTTCTGTGGGTTTCACAGAACTAGAACAATATGACATCCTCATTCGTAAGACTAGGGCCATTAATCAACGTGGGTAACGTGCTTTTCCACCTGGCCAGGCGCAGTGCCAGTTCCCTGTTTGGGCATCCATCATCCCAAGCTTTCTCTCCACCCATCGAAAACCCCCTTTCCATAGAGTCTTCTTCATGTCCCTGCTCACCCATTTTCTGCTGTGTCTTTCCCTATTACAAATAGCCTCTGTCTTTCACCATTTTTCTATGCCCTATAGAAGATTCCTTGTTATTCCCAAGTTCTGCTACCAAGAAGCAGTGAAATAATATTCTACATATACTCGAGTTACTCAGCCAGAGCAGTATCTAATGCCCGTTAGAAAAAATTTCTTGAATAAGCACAGCACGTTAAAGCTTCAAGCATTAATCTAGGCCAGACGGCTGCATGTTGTCGGACAGGTCATGACCCATGCGACTGAGGGGACATCTGAGCACAGGGCACTTCCAGCTTCGAACCTTCAGCCTCCGTCTACCTCTCAGAGACTCATCAGACAAATTAGCACAGCCGCGCTTTAAAGTGTGCTCCGACAACCATCACTTGAAAACACGAGGGGTGTCCTCTTCTATGGGGATTGAGAGGCACACCAGTCCTGTGTCCTAGACTACAGGCAAGGCAAGGGCGGGGCTCCCTAATGGGGGCCCACACATTTCACGAGGAGGGGTCAGACTAAGTCAGTCCAGGGCTAACCAGTTCTGGATTGGGGGCGGGGAGGCGGCTACTGTGGAGCAACAAGGACTAATCACTGACCCTCAGATCTGTTTCTGACTTTTAGGAACTGCAGTGACTCGTCAGGTTTGTTAGATTGCAGCCAAGCAGTATCACTGTGTCTAGACCACTGATAGGTCCATGGTCACCACTGACCTCTTTTTCCGCTGATTCTGTTCAACTTTCCAAAGAGGCAGTAGCTCTATTTCCTCCTTCTGGGGACCGACTACTTGTCACCTTGGAGCCTCTCACACCCTCCAAGCTAAGGGTCATGCGAGGGTCACGTCTATGTGCACGGGCTCAAGGCTCAGCGAAAACAGTCCTTTATTACATCACGTTTGTTTTCCGGATTAACAGGGAAGCTGGCTGTGTGCACTGCAGGAGTTTCGTGGAGAGATTACTAACACAGGCTTTGGCATCAGAACCGGAGGGAAACCTTGGTTCCACCCCTTGATATTTAGGTGACTTTAGGCAAATAAATGAATCTCTCTAAGCCTTAGTGAAAAGTGGCAATCACGCCTCCTTTATGAGATGGTTTCTAGGATGGCACTTAAAAAAAAAAAAAAATGCAGGTTCCTGAGTGCACTCCAGACGGAGCCAAAATCACTGGTGTTGAAACCAAGGCGCCTGTATGTTCACTACACCCACACTCATTTCTTACACACAGACACATCTGAAATATCCTGCAAACTCTGTGCAGTGATTCTTAACAGAAAGTGCAGGGTGTAGTTGAAAATCAGACTATCTCTGGGAGTTTGCCCCTCCTTCAAAATACAAACGATCACTCCCGTTTCCTGAACCGGGGGGTATACCATAATCTGTTCTGATTTCTGTTTGAAACCCAAGGTTCTGGATTTTTTCCCTTAATAAAGAGGACACCTCAGGGGTAAAAACAAAGTAGCCATTAACGAGTGAACATTAAGGGCATAGCAACAGCCTGATAATACCTCTGTGTGTCACCGAATTTTAGGATGCATACAACTTGCTTACAACTACATGTTTCATGACCTCTCCCCACCCCTCTGGTATTTTGGGAACTGCTCACGAGTAAGGCGGAGGCTGGTCCTAGCCAGGGTGTCCTCAGTGCCCCTGAGGAGTGGAGGGGCCTGGCCTGGTGACAGTGGTCTTGTGCACAATCTGGTACCTGCCCTATGAGACCACCATCAGGGAATGAAAGCCACGTGATGAATGGAGATGCTCCCGGAATGCAGGGGAGGGAAGTGGCACAAGCATCTCAGGCAGCACGAGGGATGCCTGGCTTTGTGAGACGCCTCTCCCCCTTTGGACACTGAAGCTGCGCCCTCATAAAAAAAAAAAAATGGAATGGGACAGTAAACAGAGGGTCCTGACACCTGCTCTGGCTGGAGGAGACCTCAGAACCAGCACTGAGTATCTCTGCTTTACAAACGCAGCCGTGGCAACTTGAGAAGAAGCTGGTGAGGCTTTAGGGTAAAGAAGAAAAAAGCACGAGGGATGGGGAGAGAAGGTAGGCAGAGTGGCTGAGAAATTTTCGTAGGGATTGTGAATTTCTCTGCACCTAAAGCCAAAGTGAAACACCTCATAAACTGAGTTAAAATTTAAAATGATTACTTGGCAGTTTTGTTTGAAAGAAAAGAAGCTCTACAAACATGGTGAAATGTATTTATATCAAGTAGCTTAACTAGCTTTTTAAACATGATTTAATCTCTCTACTCCCATAATAATATTTATTGTTTTATCTTACCTTAATTAAAATTCAATGCCATGTGGTTTTATACACACACACACACACACACACACATAAAAGTTTCGTAAATACAATCTTGATTTTTAAACAGTCATGGTTTTAAAAGATAAGATAAAATTTGCAATCACTAAAAAAGCATTATTAGTTTTACCAAATCAGATTGAAGCATCATGTCTTATTAAACTAAAAATGAGCATCCTTCATGCTACAGCAATACTGATTTATAGTCCTCTATTGAGAAGGTTCCTGAGTTTATTTCATCACTGCATCACTCAGAGCTAAGGAGACACCAGTTCTCCTGACTGCTTTTGCTTCCCTGCCTTGTCCTTTACTTTCAACTTAGGTAATAATCTTCTTTGACACGACGAGTATAAAAAGGCAATCAAATCTATTGAGATGTTTCTTTTTGGTTTTCACCTTTAACAACATGCTTAGAAACGTCTTTCCCACCCCTCAAATGTACAGCTAACTCTATTTAATTGCAGAATGTCTTCTAGTTCTGTGTCTTTCCTTTATTTCACTCTGCATTCCACAAAGGCCCCTTTGAGACAATATCTCATTGTAGTATGAAACTACAAACACAGTTGCTTTGGAAAATACTGTTAAGTCCACTTCCCCTCTGGTTATAGCAGATCTTGGAAGGGTTAGCAGGTTATGGCAAACAGTCGCCTGGTCAATCAGTAGGCATTTATTGAGCAGTTACTCTCTAGAAAACACGGGGCTGGGGGAGAGGGGGACAGGGAAGGGGTAATTGACTCAATCCCTATAGTGTGAGTGTCAACTTTAAATGAGGAAGTAAAACAAATACATATGAAATACATTTAAAAATACATCTGTTGTGGGTTGAATTATGTCCCCTCAAAAGATACTTTCAGTTCCTAACTCCCTGGTATTTGTGAATGTGTCCTTGTTTGGAAATAGGGTTTTACAGATATAATCAACTTAAAGTAAGATTGTGCAGGATTAGGATGGGTCCTAAATTCAATGACTGTTATCCTTATAAGAGAAAGGTGAGAGATTTGGACCCAGGGATACATACAAAGGAGACACACAGAGGGAAGAAGGTTATGTAAAGATAGAAGCAGAGATTGGAGTGATGCTACCTTAAGCCAAGGAATGCCAAGAGCCACCAGAAGCTGGAAGAGGCCAGGAAGGCTTCTCCCCTAGAGCCTTCAAGGGAGCATGGCCCTGCACCTTTATTTCTGACTCTGGCATCCAGAACTGGGAGATAACAAATTTCTCTTGTTTTAAGACACCTAGTTCATGCTACTTTGTTATGGTGGCCCTAGGAAACTAATACAACACTCACTGCTCCTATATGACCAAGTATTTGGCCAAGTATTTTAACTGTTTCTAACAATGCATTTGAGTGCTCCAGACTGAGCCAGTATTAGGATTTACAGAACTTCCATATCAAGATGATAAGACAGATTCATATTTCATAACCCTCACCACTCCAGACTCTTAAGAAAGGTCAAATAGAAAAATAGAAAATCACAAAGACACACACAAAAAATAATACAAAACAAATAGCTCTCTGAATCAGAAATAGAACAAATATCCAAAACAGCTAGGGGTGAAGATCCCAGTTTGCTGGTCTCCAGGAGTGAAAGCAGCTGGAGAAATCAATGGGAGCGGCATTGCTCCTTCAGATGGGTCACTGGATCCAAGTGCACACCTGGAAACCAGGGCAGGTAAAAGGATCCCCAATGCCATCATTGCATCCTAGTGTGATAGGCAGACCGGCCTCCCAAAGATGTCCACAACCTAATTCCTAAAACGTGTGGATACATAACATTACACAGCAAAGGGGAATAAAAGATGCAGATGGAATTAAGGTTGCTAATCAGCAGACTTTAAAATATGGAGACTGTCCTGAATTATCTGGGTGGGTCCAATGTAATCATAAGGGTCCTGAAATGCAAAATAGAAAGGCAGAAGTGTCAGTGTCAGTCATGTGACTTGAGAAGGACTTGCTTGGCCATTGTTGGCTTTGAATATGGAAGGGGTCATAAGACAAGCATAAGGGAAGACTCTACAAGCAGGAAAAAGCAAGGAAATGGAAGGCAGCCCTGTTGACTGATTTTAGCTTGATGAGACCCACGCTGGACTTCTTCCGTCCCAAGAACTACAAAATGATGAATTTGTGTTGTCTAAGACAGTGTATTTGTGTTAACTTGTTAGGGCCACAATAGAAGATGAATACATCTAGCACTTATGAAAGGAGACCGAACACAACTGCACCCAGGCTCCTGGTGAGTGGCAGCGCCAAAGAGGAGGAGACATCAGTACAACCCGTGGCTCTGAAGATGGACTGCCGGGCCATGACACCAACAGCTTCTGAAGCAATAACTCTGCATGGCCATTTACGTAACTGGATTCAGAAATGGGGCTTGAAAGAGCCTGGAAGAGTCAGACAGACAGAGCAAGCAGCACAGAAGAGACGGAATGAAAGTGAAACAAAATCAAGACTAAACAAAATTCTTGTGCAAAATATGCCTCCGAACCCAGGTTCTAAAATCACATGGAGATTTGTTTTTCTCTTTCTGACTTACTTCACTCTGTACGACAGACTCTAGGTCAAAGTGAGAGAGTGGCATGGACTTATATACACTACCACACGTAAAACAGATAGCTAGTGGGAAGCAGCCGCATAGCACAGGGAGATCAGCTCGGTGCTTTGTGACCACCTAGAGGGGTGGGATAGGGAGGGTGGGAGGGAGACGCAAGAGGGAGGAGATATGGGGATATATGTATATGTATAGCTGATTCACTTTGTTATAAAGCAGAAACTAACACACCATTGTAAAATAATTATACTCCAATGAAGATGTTAAAAAATAAAATAAAATAAAATCACATGGAGAAATTTAATGCTAACAATGACAGTCAACGCAACCAGGACACTGAACAGGAATTCACTGCTGGTGACAGTCATTTCATAGAATTGTCAGACAAAAGCTTTAAAATAAGTGTTGAAAGAGTTCAAAGTGTTAAAAGCTTTTTTAAAAAAAGATACTTGCTATGGACTGAATGTTTTTATACTTCCAAAATTCATATGTTGAAACTCTTCTCTCCAATGTGACAGTTTTTGGAGATGGGGCCTTTGGGAGGTGATTAGGTCATGAGGGTGGAGCTCTCTTGATGGGATTAGTTAAGAAGAGACAGGAGAGAGTTTGCTTGCCCTATCGCCAAGTGAGGATGCAAGAAAATAAGCCAGGAAATTGGCCTTCAATAGACACTGGATCTTCCTGCACCTTGATCTTGGACTTCCCAGCCTCTAGAACTGGGAGAAATGTTTGCTGTTTATCCATCCAATCTATGGTAATTTGTAATAGCAGCCCAAACTGGCAACAATACAGAAGCACGACCTATCAAGAATAAAATAAGTCATTAAAATGAACCATGAAATACATAAGATAAACTCAAGTATGGGCAGACTTGAAAAAGAACTCTCAAAATGGAACCTGCTGCAAATAGCAGTGTAGCACAGAGATGCAATCCCTTAAGATAAATCAATCCCTAAGACATATATGTATGTATTCATATATGCATTACATGTGCATTCTATATTTTTAATTTTGCAAGAGCAAATAGGATCCAAGATTGATATTTTTTTTTCTGATAACAAACATCTTCCATATACAAGAACATACTGTTTACTCAAAATGAGATATTGGATTTGGGAAGCTGTAATCATGATCAATCCTAAATTTGTTAACCCTCATATGGCAGAGGAGATCCTGGGACTTTGAAAGTAAAAAGATAGGAAAGGACTCCTATCCCCAAGCTTTCTGCTGTTCATCCCTTCGTTGAGACTTGACCCAGTAGGAGTTTAACTTCTGACCAAATGGAAAGTGTGGGAGGGTGGGAAGTGAAGGAAGAAAAGACCAAAGGCAACAGGGAACCCAAAGGTAGAAAAAAATAGCATTCTAAAAATAGTATCCAGCCACACTAGCAATATAAGTACAGATATTCATTCATTTAAAAGATTCACTTTTTTCTAGACAGCCAATTATGTCATGGCTTCTCTTGAGAACTCAATAAACAAATTATCTTGAGGAGAATTTTCTTGTTGTGTTCTACAGCCTAATAAGGCATGAGTGCCATTAGCACACCCAGAGTTGTCACCCACCTCACAGGAAAGCATCTTGGACACACTCAGATAAATGAATTTTCTAATTCGGTCTCTGCCACCAGCTAATTTGGTTTCTTTGGATTAATGATGCCACATCTTAAAAAATGTTAGGACTGGACTAGATGTTCCCTCACATCTCTTTTAGTTCTATAATTTTCATTATTCTGTTTCACAGTGATATTAAAATATCCTAAATCCCCAGTCTTCCCATGTATGATTTATCAAATTGTGGACTGAAGAAGAAGGATACAGCAGAATTCTCAAAATAAACTGCAATCAAAATACGGGATTATTAATGTCCTCACTATATCATACAATAAGTTCTCAGGTAGGAGAAGTGTAAGTCTTCAATTGTTATTAATGATGGAGTACTACACATCTGCAAGAAATTCTTAAAAACTGCAGAAATACATTCTAAGCTATATATTGTAAGGTATATAAAGGAATAGGAAGGCAAGTTTTAGTTTGGGTTAAGTTTTAAATAGTGTTCCATTGTTTCTCCTTAATCGATATCAATTGAAAACAGATTCATCTAATTCACCTCAAAAACCTAGGAATGGATTTGGAAGACCAGTTCCAGGTCTCTCAAGCATTGAGTGAATAACAAAGCACGCATGGTCTTCTGCCAAAGAGCTGAGGCATGAAATAAAACTGTGACTCACTATAAAAACTAAAAGCGTGCTCTAAGGTCATGTGGAGTTCAGAGACCACAGGTGGCTGGGCACAGAGCAGCCCAGGACAAAAATCAGGAAAAGTTCTCCACAGTTCCAAGAAAATGAGGAGTAAAGAATATGAGGTAACTGAGAACAAAACTGGTTAGTATTAGTAAGTGAATTGTGTCTTAAACATGGTGTAATTACTGACTAAATGATGGGTATATGGATTTTCTTACATCTAGAATTAAAACCACACAGCTTTGTACAAATTCATTAAAATTATATTCATAGCCAAAAATGTATTTTCCAGTTACTATTGTTACATCACAAATCATTCCAAAAGGGTGGCTTAAAATAATAATAACTTACGTAATTAATGGATCTGGTATTGACTGGAACCGTCCGGAGAGCTCTTGCTCAGGTTCTTTCCATAGCCATAGGCAGATGCTGGTAGGGGCTGGGGTCATCTTAAAGGCTTCTCTACCCACATGTCTGGTGCCTGGGCTGAGAAAACTTAAATAGCTGGACAATGGAATGTCTAGGGCTCTGTGGACATCTTTCTCTATGCAGTCACTCCAAGCAGCCTCTCCATATGGCAGCTGCAGGGTAGCAAGTCTCCTTACATGATGGCCAAAGCCTTCCAGAGCGAGCACCACAAGAAAAAACCATTAGAAGCAGCATCGCCTGCTACACCTGGTCTTGAAGGTCATGCGGAATCACTTCTGCCAAATTCCATTCATGGAGCTGGTCACAGAGGCTACAGACATCCCCCTCCTGCTGGGAGTATGGCAAACTTCTCGAAAAGCATTTGAGGTGGGAAATACTGTTGCAGCCATTTTTGGAAAATATGATCTGTCAAAAGCTAGTTGGCATAAGAAGACCCCAGTGATTTTAAGAAATAATTTCCAATTTATTGGGAGGAAAGAAAGACTTGGGCACTGTATTAGTTTTCTTCTCTTTAAAATATTTATTTATTTATTTTTGGCTGCGTTGGGTCTTTGTTGCAGCAGGTGGGATCTTCGTTGCGGCATGCGGGAGCTTTAGTTGTGGCATGTGGACTCTTAGTTGCAGCATGCATGAGGAATCTAGTTCCCCGACCAGGGATCGAACCCGGGAACCCTGCATTGGGAGCCCAGAGTCTTACCCACTGGACCACCAGGGAAGTCCCGTATTAGTTTTCTTTGTTGCCGTAATGAGTTGTCACAAATTTAATGGCTTAAAACATAAATTTATTGAATATTATTTTTCAGTACCATAGCTCGGAAATCTGTCTCAGGTCTCTCCTGGCTAAACTCAAGGTGGCATCAGAGCTGTGCTCCCTTCCGGAAGCTCTGGGGGAGACTCGGTCCTCTTGCTCAAACAGATTGTTGTCAGAATGCATTCCCTTGCAGCTGGAGGACTGAGGTGCCTGTACCCTAGCTGGCTTCCAGCTGGGGCCCGTTCCCTGGTGCTAGAGACCAGCTGCATTCCTTGACTCATGGCCCCCTTCCTCCAGCTTAAAAGCCAGCAACAGCCCTTCACACTCCCATTCACACCTCCTCTCTCCTCTCTGTCTTCCATGGCATCTCCCTGACTGACCCTTGATAGAGAAAATCCTCTGCTTTTAAAGGCTCACATGATCAGATGGCGCCCACCTTGAAAATCCCGGGTAATCTCCTTATAAGTTCTAGCACCTGAATCACATTCGAAGAGTTCCTTGGCAGTGTAAGGTAACATATTCTGGGGACTAGGGCTGGGCACCTTTGAGTGCCATAATTCGGCCTACCACAGACATAACGTGTTTGATTAAACAGAGACCATGGCAATGGAATTAAAGAAATTAAATGCAATGATTCTGGGGCCTCCATGAAGTGACTCCACATACATTAAGTACATTTATTTAATCAAGTGATTTCCCTTCTCACACCCGGTCAGATGTAGAAACGTGCATGCCCTTAGGACCATGAGTTTTCTCAGTGGAAAGAAAGACCTTCTCGCTAAAATTTAATTAACTCTATTTTACATGCAATTATAATAAAGGTTACTTGGTTTCTAAGACCAAACAAACCCAGCAGTAACAAATTAGAAACTGCAAATACCAGTCAACAATGACAAGTGACATCTGGCAAGAAAGAATAAATCAAAAAACATTTAACACGTAAATAAAATATCTACCACACATATACAGACACAAATAGCAATCATTTGTTATCAGAGCAGACATTGCTACTGGTGAATGCCACCATGCGGCACTGAGAAACAACTAAGTTAAATTCAGAATATTACAGAAATATTTTACTTCATCGGAAAGGGCTAACATTTTCTTAACACAAGCCTGGGTGCACGTGCAGTGTCACAGACATGTTGGCAAATGTGGCTGCTCCCACCAGGCCTGCGGAGGAGACAATGGACCGTGAGACCACACTCCCTGGACATACGTGTCTGCCCTGTGGGACGTGTGGCCCCGGCTGGGCCCGGGGCGGGCCTGTAGACGCGGAGAGAGGGACGAAGCAGAGCCTCGGGAGAAGCCAACTGTGAGACACAGGAAGGACCACGACGGTCTCCGGGTTCCAACTCCCACTCCCTCCAGAGACGGGGCTGCAGTTTCTGCCTTTGAGTCCCCTACCGTCTTCCCAGTCATTTTGCTTATTTACTCACTTTGGCTTTAACCCAATCCCAGTGAATTTCTCTTCCTTGTGACCAAACAATTCATCACTAAGACAAATGGGCAAAATCTCAGTCATCTGAAAAACAATCCAGCTATCAAAAAGGATCAATTCTCCAAAGAATTGGAGAAGGCTCCAAATGGCTGTCAACTTTTGTATGTTGTGTAGTTTACCGAAGTGCTTTTTGTTCAATATGAGTGTTTCAATAAAATATCCAAGCCTTGATTAGAAGAATATAGTTTCCCACCTCAATAACTAGATTTTAATATCACAGATGTCTGAAATTGTATTTCAGATATGGGGGTTTGATCAAAATGAGTTGAAACACAGTATTTCTCAAACAATGTACTTATAATTGGTTTTAATAAATCTCACACCTTTTTGAAGTTAAGAAATTAAGTCATAGGAATTATAGGTTTCAAAGAAAACTCCTATCACTTATTTTTCACCAGGAAATCTACATTTTTAGAAAAAATAAATCACATTAGCATTATAGACAATAGGATTTCTCTCTGGAAAAAAGTCATTAGTCATTAGTCAGGTTAGAATTTCAGGATTTTGAAGTTCAATGACTTTTATCAGTCAGTGTCAAGGCAGTAATACAGAGCCCACCCCAGGTAATTCAATAGAGGGAATTTAATATGAGGCACCAGTAACCACAGTGTTGGAAGATTTGAAAGGCAAACAGGGAACAGAGGCCAGCTAGAGATTAGCAACAGCAGCTAGGTTGCTACACACCACAGGGCTAGAGGAACCAAGGCAGAAGGCCAGAACTGCCAGGAGGGAGCTAAAATAATCTAGGAGAGACACAACTGTAGCTGAAGACCCTGCCTGGAGTGGAAAGAAAGGGAGAAACACCTGGCTTTTTCCATTGGCTGGTCTTAGCTGGCAGCCAGCTGGCAAGGGAGCCCAGGCAAGGTAAGTGACAGGAGTGGAACCCCTGCAAACTGAGCAGATCACAGAAGAGCTGAAAAAGGTTCTGAGTATAAACAGGCAAATAACCATCACAACATCTGAGCAGATTTTTACGCTTTAAAAAACACATTATAATACATGGAGTGACAGAGGCAATTGCTTCTGGCACAGGACAGTCTCCAGCTGAAACCCACATACTATCCCCCATGATCGTGCTATGTTATACATATACTGAAACCTAAAACATACCAAATAATCCAGAAGTCAAAGAGAAAAATCAGCAAAGATTTTACCTTATTGCCCTCTGGCACAGAGGAACAAAGCTAGGGCTAATAATTTGCCCTGTGAGCAAACAAAATACTACTTATTGTCATTATTATTACATTACTGTGCACAATTATCATATAATAAGTATAACTGATATTTATGAAACACGGTAAAAAATATTAAGGTTGCCTTCCAAAAGCCACTCCACTCTCTTCCATTGTTTTGCAGCCTTATGATTTGGGTGTGTGTGACCCCAGACCTTTCTGGAGGTTGAGTCATGATATGTTCAAGCCATTCAGGGGAATCCCATGGATCTCACAACAGTGGTTCAGAGACAGTCAGCAACCTAGGCATAAGCTAATCAGTATATGATATTCCCTGGGCTACAGAATTTGTGCAGGCATTGTCCATTCATAATTTCATTCAATAATCATGAAAGTGAAACTCTATCTCCTGCCTCTTAGAGGAGAATGAGCAAGTATGATACCTCAATTCCTTTTTGAATCTATCTGGTGACCCTGAGAGAGCTCAGCATGGAAACAAAGTCTGACCTCTGGTACACAGAGGATGTCAAAACAAGTGAATCACAGAAGAATTAAGACAGAGCCCTGATCAAACCATGCTCGAATTCCATATATTTCTGAATATTTCAGATACATAAGTCAATACACCCCCTAAATTCCTTCAGCTAGTTAGAGCTTGGTTTTGGTTGATGTTGTTGTTAGAAGCCAAAAACCAGATATGAGGGACACGGCTACATACTTTACATGGACTACTTCACTTAATTCTGCCAAACTCCAGGGAAGTATGTTTTATTACTGCCTCCACTTTATATTTGAGGAAAGTGAGGAATGCAACTTGTCCAAAGTCCTGCAATCTGTAGAGAGTGAAGAGAGTTTGAATCTGGTCGGTCTGTCTTTAGAGCCTATGCCCTTAGCTGTGGCACCAGACATCCCCATACCCACCTTGCGGCTCCAGAACATTTCCTTAATGGATATCTCTGTTGGCCTTCAACTTTGAAAGAATTTTTTTAAATAAATGATTTTATAAAGCCCAAAAGACAAAACATGAGGACAGGTTAGAGAATGCTCAAATGTACATAATCAAAAAAAAAAAAAAAAACCAAGTTAAACTACAGACATAATCAAATAGAGCAGCTTTTAGCCATCAAATCATTCGGTTACAGTAGACATCCATGAGCCGTGCTGACCACACACAGTAAAATACCAAATCTTTTGAAATACATTAGAGAAAGGTAAATAAAAGGGGATATCACCAGGGCATCCTATTTTGTTTTTAAAACTGGGGAAATGTGTTGGTTGTAACTCAACAATGTGAACATAATAATATTTAGGGTTCTCTTAAGACTCTTAAGACTTGAGGGTTCAATGAAGACCAGCACACCCTCACTTCTCTTAAGACTGTGGTTCCTTGGCTTGAACTGATGGTTTTCTAAACAGATTTCAGTATATGTACTTGAAAGTCATTCCTACAGGAAAGATTTTTGGCAAAAAATACCACATATTGAGTTGGCCACAAAAATTATTAGGGTTTTTCCATAACACCTTACAGAAAACCTGAACAAACTTTTTGGCCAACCCAATATATAATTTATAGACACACACACGTAATTCTATATACACATGCATAGGAATATATACACATATAATTCACATATATATAACCTTATCCCCTAGATATATATGAATTCTATTGTTCTTACAGTATTCCTCCTCACAATCAAGTAAATAACAAAAGCAGATGCTGCCATCCGCAGAACAAGGTAATTCGACTAAATGAGCTAGATTTGCTCACGTTCCCAAGATACTCCCAACGTTCTCCCCCCAGTACTCAAGTTCAGTAGGGGCCCCTAAGGATTCAGAACATGCCGTAGCAATGATTCACTTCGTCATCACCACAGCACCACACTACTGCTGGGAACTAGCAAGCGCACTGGAGAAAACCAGCTCCTTAGCGCCCTTCCTATTAATAAATGTTTATTTCCCCCTGGAAAAGGTCTCTCCCTGCCTGAGAAACCAATTACTAGCTATTCCTGGCTGAATTTAATATTTTTCTTTTGACCTACTGTGAACATTTTGACTCTAATGTGTGCCCATTTTCCCTAAGTAGAAACCACCACAAGGTCTACACTGAATCTTTAAAAAGAGAAAAAGGTAGAAGTTTTTGGTAACCCAGCATTAAACACAGAGGAAGCTGGGACTTCCCTGGTGGCGCAGTGGTTAAGAATCCACCTGCCAATGCAGAGGACACGGGTTCGAGCCCTGGTCCGGGAAGATCCCACATGCCGTGGAGCAACTAAGCCCGTGTGCCACAACTACTGAGCCTGTGCTCTAGAGCCCACGAGCTACAACTACTGAGCCTGCATGCCACAACTACTGAAGTCCACGCACCCAGAGCCCGTGCTCCGCAACAAGAGAATCCACTGCAATGGGAAGCCCGAGCACCACAACGAAGAGTAGCCCCTGCTCGCCTCAACTAGAGAAAGCCCGAGTGCGGCAACAAAGAGCCAACACAGCCAAAAATAAATAAATAAATATTTTAAAAAAACAAACAAAAAAACAGAGGAAGCTAAGACAGTATGTTTTATATTGCTAGTTCTTCTGTTTATTGTTGTTTTTTTTTTTTATGAACTCTAGAGTCAGCCAGAATTGACTTTTTTTTCTGTTTTGTTTATTTATTTTACTTATGGCTGTGTTGGGTCTTCGTTTCTGTGCGAGGGCTTTCTCTAGTTGCGGCAAGCGGGGGCCACTCTTCATCGCGGTGCGTGGGCCTCTCACTATCGCGGCCTCTCTTGTTGCGGAGCACAGGCTCCAGACGCACAGGCTCAGCAATTGTGGCTTACGGGCCTAGTCGCTCCGTGGCATTTGGGATCTTCCCAGACCAGGGCTCGAACCCGTGTCCTCTGCATTAGCAGGCAGATTCTCAACCACTGCGCCACCAGGGAAGCCCAGTTCTTCTGTTTAAAGAAGCAGTAACATTTGAAGCCACTAAACCCACTCAATACTATGCAAGCAAGTGTTAGTTGGATTAGGCCATTTCTGCCCCAGGGTTGTGGACGTGTCAAGGCCCTTGCCTGCTCCAGGACAGAAATAACATCCTGGGAGCCAGGCATTCCTTGCATGAGGGACTTGAAGGCCCTACCGGAAGGCATTCACTTCATGGAAAATTTTTCTGTTCAGCAAACATGTCATTTGGACAGAGCGAATCTTCAAATAAATCTGAGAGCAGACAGACAAGTGTTGATAAAATTTCCAGGGAAGAGGGTCAGGAAAAGCCTGGAACGTGTAGTTACCAAAACAAGACAGCTCAGGCTCCAGGTAAGGGCTGGTATCCCAGCAGAGGGAGCGCGGACCTCCGCATCAAGCAAACCTGGTTTGATACCTGGGTTTGCTACCTACTTGCCGTGAGACATCAGGTAATTCAGTTCTCGCTATGATTTGCTCTTCTCTGTTTTAAAATTAGACCGATGCTGACTTCAAGGGGTTGTGATGAACTGATGAGATTACTTCTCAGTAGTTGTGCTGGTCTTCATTAAACCCTCAAAACACCCTCTCCAAACACACACCCTCACTTCAGATCCCCCATTCTGCAAAGAGCTGCATTCTCACGATACTAAGAGGTAATTACTACTTTTGAAGGTACAGAGTCTTATTTTCTTAATTCCTTCCTACGGTCAACAAAATTCTATTACTCAGCCACAAGAATAATGAAATAATGCCATTTGCAGCCACATGGATGGACCTAGAGATTATCATACTAAGTGAAGTAACTCAGACAGAAAGAAAATACCGTATGATATCACTTATATGTGAAATCTAAAAAAAAAATGATACAAATGAACTTATTTACAAAACAGAAATAGACTCACAGACATAGAGAACAAATTTAAGGTTACCAAAAGGAAAGCAGAGACATAAGAGGGATAAATTAGGAGTTTGGGATAAGCAGATACAAACAACTATATATAAAATAGATAAACAACAAGGACCTAGTATATAGCACAGGGAACTATCTTCAATGTCTTGTAATAACCTATATAGAAAAGAATCTGAAAAAGAATATATATATATGTATGTATGTACATATAATTGAATCGCTTTGGTGTACACCTGAAACTAACATAACATTTTAAATCAACTATACTTCAATTAAAAAACCCTCTAAAAATGACCCCCAAGATTCTACACCGCAGGAAAGGGAACCCTCTTGCACTGTTGGTGGGAATGTAAAGTGACACAGCCACTATGGAGAACAGTATGGAGGTTCCTTAAAAAACTAAAAATAGAATTACCATATGACCCAGCAATCCCACTACTGGGCATATACCCAGAGAAAACCGTAATTCAAAAAGACACATGCACCCCAATGTTCACTGCAGCACTATTTACGATAGCCAGGTCATGGAAGCAACCTAAATGCCCATCAACAGACGAACGGATAAAGAAGATGTAGTACATATATACAATGGAATATTAGCCATAAAAAGGAATGAAATTGGGTCATTTGTAGAGATGTGGATGGACCTAGAGACTGTCATACAGAGTGAAGTAAGTCAGAAAGAGAAAAACAAATATCGTATGTTAATGCATATATGTGGAATCTAGAAAAATGGTACAGATGAACTGGTTTGCAAGGCAAAAATAGAGACACAGATGTAGAGAACAAACGTATGGACACCAAGGGGGGAAAGCAGGGGAGGGGGTTGGTGGTAGGATGAATTGGGAGATTGGGATTAACATGTATACACTAATATGTATAAAATAGATAATAACCTGCTGTATAAAAAATAAATGATTAGGGCTTCCCTGGTGGCGCAGTGGTTGAGAGTCTGCCTGCCAATGCAGGGGACACGGGTTCGAGCCCTGGTCTGGGAAGATCCCACGTGCCGCGGGGCAACTGGGCCCGTGAGCCACAACTGCTGAGCCTGCGCGTCTGGAGCCTGTGCTCCGCAACAAGAGAGGCCGCGACGGTGAGAGGCCCGCGCACCGCGATGAGGAGTGGCCCCCGCTTGCCGCAACTGGAGAAAGCCCTCGCATAGAAACGAAGACCCAACACAGCCAAAAATAAATAAATAAATAAATAAATAATAAACATAAAGGAATTCCTTTAAAAAAAATAAAAATAAAATAAAAAAATAAAAAAAAAATAAATGATTAAAATTTTAAAAAAGAGAAAAGAAAGATTCCACACCACATCCCTGGAAGCTGTGGGTCTGATGAGATGTCCCTCACCATTACTCCCATCTAACACGGCACAGTGACCGTGTGGTGCTATATGGCACTGTTAACCTTAAAATAGGAGATTACCTGTGGGTAATCACAGGGGTCCTTGAAGGCACACAGCTTTCCCAGCTGGCAGGAGAAGGCTGGGAAGGAGAGATATGAAGTGTGAGGAGGGCTTGACATACTGTTTCTGGTTTGAAGACAGAGGGAGCCACAAGGAGTGCAATGCGGGTGGTCTCGAGGAGCAGAGAGAGGTCCCCGGCTGACAGCCAGTGAGTGAGGAGTGGGACCTCAGTCCTACAACTGCAAGGAACTGAATTCTGCCCAAACCTGAATGACCTTGGAAGTGAGTTCTTCATCAGAGACTCCAGAAAGGAAGGAAGCCCGGCTGACTGACGCTTGGATTTCATCTCTGTGAGGGTCAAGCAGAAAATCCAGCTGTGTCAGGCCTGTCTTCTGACCTACAGAATGTGAGATAAGAAACTTGCATGGCTTTAAGTCCCTATATTTCTGGTAAAATGTTACAGAGCAATAAACAACTGCTTCACTCCCACAGAGACAGAAGAGTAATAGAGACAGACACAGACAGAAGGAGCTGATGGGACCAAATCAACAGCCAACAATTGATGAATCTGGCTAAAGAGTATAAGAGACTTCCTTGTAGGATTCTTGCAACTTTTCTGTAAGTTTGAAATTACAGCAAAAAAAAAAAAAAGTCACAAATAATGAAAGCACAGGGCAAAATAAAACCTTTTGGCATCTGTGTAACTGCCAGTAGGTAATACAGATTCATTAGCTCTTCTTCAAGTGTGTAGGAGCCTTGGGTTGTTGGCCACTGGTGGTCCTTAGTGAAAAGGCAAGTATCCCGCGACTGTGATGATATATTCTCAGGTCTATTTTGGACAGTATGAGATCAAAAGATGGCTTACCTTTTTACTTCTGGCATTACCATCTTTTAAAAAAAGATGATCTCTGCCAGAATCTAATAGTAGGAGGTTCATGGATGCTACGAGGCCATGAATCGGAGGACACAGTATTGTACTAAGGCTGAATATTAGTATTTCAAAAAGTGCATGATAATTCCCTTGACAATGTTTAAAAACACATCTGTGTGATGAAGACAGATTTTTTACAACACCACAAAGGAACCTTTCAGACACCAGCTCACTGAGTTTACAATGCAAAGTCTCAAAAAATTAGTATACACACAATAATGTCAATACCTATTCCATCCCTCAGTGGCTTTCCATGGTCCTTCCAAATAAAGTAAAACAAACATGGATAAGCAGAGTCTATTCGTTATTGATTTCTCTGCTTCACACTTACTAAGAAATACATTTCAGAGACTCTAGAAATAAGTCAAATGTTGCTCAAGTTATGTTTTAAAATATCCTAGAGGTCCATTTTCTGTTATTTCTTTTGTCACTTCTCTCAGTTCTGCATTTTTCATTAAGCTTCTTGGATTAACTTTCATCCCATACCTCTGTCAATAACACCCTAAGATATTTTGACATTGATTGTCAACATCAGTTTTGGTTTGATGCCATCTGTTATGCACTGTGGGACTTCAGCATGCCTTTCTTTCCTTTTTTTTTCTAAGCTCATTTGAATTCCCATATCTCCTGATATGTAGGAACATTATGATACTACAAAGTATTTTCAAAAAGAAGAAAATCAGACTTCGAGTTTCACCACTCTTCTGTCCATGGGAAACCATCTCCCTTGCTTATAACGATTCACCAGTGGTCAGAGAACTAAAACCAGGGGTCTCTTGAATCACCATCGGCTTTCTTTAGGGCTGAAGCATAAGATATGGAAGGAAAGCCTCAGCCTTTCTCCCAAGAGAGTACTTTCATTTTTGGACAATTAAAATGAGTTCTTGGAAAATTCTTCCCTGTACAGGTATGCACTTGCATCTCTGTAATTTCTAATCATTGTTCTTCGTTTGGCCTTTTATGTCCACCTGAGTTAAAAGTATTCTCTCTTCCTGGGGACTTACCTGGTGGCCCAGTGGTTAAGAATCCGCCTTCCAATGCAGGGGACACGTGTTCGATCCTGGTCGGGGAACTAAGATCCCACATGCTGTGGAGCAACTAAGCCTGCGCGCCCTAGAGCCCACGCGCCACTACTAGAGAGAAGCTCGGGCGCCGCAGCGAAAGACCCCACGTGCCGCAACTAAGACCCAACGCAGCCAAAATAAATAAATAAATGAAATTTAAAACTATTTTTAAAAAAACAAAACACTATTCTCTCTTCCAGATGACTCCTGATATGTGAAGACATCCTCCTCCCTCCCAGTCCCCAGCTCCTCCCTTTTCCAGATAAAGTCTACCAGAGCTCTCATAAGGCTCACCTGTGAGTCCCTCACACCTAGTGGTGAGCGTCACTCTGGGAGGGCAGCCTGCACGACGCCCCTCGTCGTATCTAATGGACGCATTACACTAGAATGGACTGCAATTCCAAGACAGTGATGCTATTTCATTACAGCTAACAGGTCCAGATCACCTTTCCTGTGACCTCACTACCTGAAGCAAAGTAAGTCAGAGTATAAAACTTTACCCAAAAAATGAGTGATAGTACCACTCTAAATTTACACAATTGAGTGAAAACATAAATCTGCAATTTTTCATGTTAAACATTTAGTATTGTGATTCTATACTTTTATATACTTTATTTAAACACATTAAAATGTTTTATTTATAATAATGATAGGGCTTCCCTGGTGGCACAGTGGTTAGGAATCTGCCTGCCAATGCAGGGGACACGGGTTCGAGCCCTGGTCCGGGAAGATCCCACATGTCACAGAGCAACTGGGCCTGTGGGCCACAACTACTGGGCCTGCGCTCTAGAGCCCGAGAGCGACAACTACTGAGCCCGCGTGCCACAACTACTGAGCCCACGTGCCACAACTACTGAAGCCCGCGCACCTAGAGCCCGTGCTCTGCAACAAGAGAAGCCACTGCAATGAGAAGCCCGCGCACCACAACAAAGTAATCCCCGCTCCCTGCAACTAGAGAAAAGCCTGCACGCAGCAATGAAGACCCAATGCAGCCAAAAATAAGTAAATAAATAAATATAATAATGATTGATAGTATCCTAATGTTTAATCCTCTCATACATGAAATTTGAGCAATATATTGATATAGAGATATAGATATATACACACATACCTCACATTGGTCCAGGATTTTTTTTATATTTTAGTCAACTTAAGATGAATAACCAAGATTTCAGTTGCCTATGTGTAAAATGCAGCAGCAATGTTCATGGAACAGAATTGGAATTTTTAAACTTAGTATGAACTGCTTTTGCATTTTGGAAAAATGAAGGATTTTGTTTTAGATGCTGTTGTCCTTCCTCACATTCTGAATAAGAATGTTCATATATTTTGCAAAATAAGATCTAGGGTTGCCCTTGCATCTGTACTTTTAAACTGTGATATAAAAGAGAAATATAAAAATTAAAGTGCCTACCAAACACAAATGTTCTCCTAACATAAAATGAAAATGACCATTCTAGCTAGTTGTGCTTATAAACTCCATTCATTTTCAGAGGTTACTGCTTTCTTCCTAATGTCTCTCTGGAGTTGTGACCAGCTGTTCTTGTTACTTAAATGTTTGATAGGAAAACACCTGGAAATAAATGGCTTCCACAGGGAAATAGGTTGCACCATTTGCCAAAAAAAGGAAGGGGGTCATGAATGGCTACACGTGAATAACTTTGCTAGTCCATCTTTTTAAAAAGTATAACATCATAAGGTACTGATTTCACATATGTAGGAAATCTAACTTTTATAAAAGTCTGACTCTTTAACAGGAATGCTATACTCAGCTTAACTGTTTTTATTTTAATCCACTATGAATGCTATGGTTGACTTTTTTTTTTTAATCTAACCCTCATATCTAAAACTACATGCAGTGAATGAATTAAATCTGCAATACTTAATAGGTACTGTCAAAAACTACATTTTGGAGAACTGCAAAATTTTCTGCTCTGAACTTTCACTGAATCTCTTGCTCCCTAAGATTCTAACCCATTCTCTTTATATTCCTTCTTGGAGTCAACAATCCCAAGAACAGAACATAAACTGTGGAGACAAGCCAAATTACAAAGGAAAATAACCCCAAGACACGTGGTCCAAGTGTGATAAGCAGCATGTTAAATAGGTGCCCGATATGAACCAGTATCCAGTGATTTCACTTTTGTAAACACACGCGTGCACATGCACACACACACACACACACACGCACGCACGGCTTATATAACCTGGAAACTGTCAGAAAGTGCACATAGCATATTGTTAACAGTCCCTTCTTCTGGGGGTTGGAATTGGAAGGGGGGAGGGACAGAAATCACAATTTTGTTCCTTTGGACTTTTCAATATGTTTCACATTTAAAACAAAGAACAAAGAAAACAAAAGGAAGGTAACTGGTTTTGTTACTGATAGTCATATAATGAAAGGCCTGTGAGTAACAATCATGACAGCGTACTTGGGCCTAGGATTCCGTGGGTGATACCAAGGGTATTCTCATGTATCACCACTCGGGCTCCCTGTGACAGCTCTCTACCGTTGGCAGGACAGATCTTCTCATTTTCACTTGAGCGATTAGTACAATGGGGCTCAGACAAAGTTGGTTAACAGGCTCGAAGGATTTCATACGGGGATGCAGTACCAAGGAACAGGACCCAGGCTTTCCAATGCCAAATGCACAGTTGTTTCTTCTAAAACCTGTCTCTAAAACAAAACAGCCACCCTTGCTGGGAACATTTCATTCAGAAAATGCGCGATGAGCACTGAAAATGTACCAAGAAACAAAATGAAGCTGACGTGTGTTTCAAAAATCTTTCCAGGGACTTCCTTGGTGGCCCAGTGGTTAAGACTCTGCGCTTCCACTGCAGGGGGCAGGGGTTCGATCCCTGGTCGGGGAACTAAGATTCCTGCATGCTGCGCAGCGTGGCCAAAAACAAAATCTTTCCAGAGAAGCAACTGTAGATAAAATGGAATAAACCCAGATAATTATCTCTACAATCTAATAGCGACCAAGCAAGTTTTACAACCTCGGTATATTTTGAAAAGGCAGTCACAGCTGCCAATGAGCCCTTTCATAAGCTTCAGTGTTTTATATTATTAGTATAATGATAATTTGCTTCTTTCTTATTTCAGGTTAGGAATGTTTTAAATTAGTTTACTAGTTTTTAAAACTTATGCCTTTTTTCCTGGGCATTGCTTTGCCCTTCAATCTTCTGTCAGGCTTTCAATCATGCAAAGATTCATTATGTCTTCACTGTGTAATTATTCACTATGCAATTGGTGTTCTCTGTGACTCTTCCGAAATAGTCATAGTACATTAATCGTTCTACCTGGATCACAGATCTCAGACACAGCATATTCTGACTAGGGTATCACTCAAGTTTATTACACATCAAATAGATCTTGTGCATCAACTAGCATTTTCCTTTGTAGCATGGGTGTAAAATACCATAAACTCTCTGACTTCAGAGAAATGAGGCCAACGGTAACATAGAAAGTAGCACTTTTTTATTAAAAAGGCACTAATGTAGCAGGTGCCAAATGACTTACCATAATGCAATGACTACATATCAATGACACACTTTTTGGACACTTTATCACAAACCAAAAATGGCAAGTCAAAAAGCGAGCTGTCTGCCTTCTCTGTGCCAGGCACTGTGAATGGAGCACGAGATACAAAGCCACACAATCCAATAAAATATCATCCTTATCTTCGAGGAATGCACAGCCAAATCGGGGCCAAACACACAAAAAGAGAACATGTCAGGAAAGCAAGGCCATTGCTCTGATGGGGACAAATAAGGATGCTTTGGATGTGGAGTGAGTAGTGGTCAGAGAAAGCTTCCTGGGGGAGACGACACTTGAGCGGAAACTGTAAGGATAAGTGAGGTCAGACAAACGGCAGCGAGAAATGAAGTCATTCCACAAATGAGCAAATTTTCCTCTAGGAAGGTTCAAAACATTTTTGCTCTCAATATCAAGTTAAGAATGCCAATTTCCTCAGACTCAAACACACACATACAACCCCAAAAGAGTACTTTTAAAAAATGCAAGTTGACATGCAAAAATGTTATCTCATTTTGGGTTTTACTATGCAAATACGGAACATTTAACTTCAGTGATTATATTACCTAAGGAGAGTCAGAGGAAAACTAAAGCTGCAATCACAAGGAAAGCAGATTATAACCCTATGGAGGCTGGCAGCCAAGGAACAGGAGATCTGAAAATGTTCTTTCCAAATCCAACATCTTACACAAGTCTGTGGCTTAAAGTTATCTAGCAAAGATTAGCAAAGTGGATCCAACAATGAGCTTTCCCTAAAAAAATGAAAAATTCTTAGCAGCAAGCTAAATTTCTAAAAAGCACATTTTATACATCAGATCCTTTAAAAAGTTTATTTCAGGCTAAAGATACATATATATAATATGCCAATTTATCTGTGCTATTTGAAGAACTAGATTTCCATAAAGCCATATTCAATAATACCACACTGTTTCATAATCATGGTAGTGATAAACATCGTTTCAAAATAGAGGATTTGGTTATTATTTATTCACTTGATTATCACTTTAATCTTCCTGAAACTCTTTGTCGTATTACATGAATTAAAAGATCAGAATTTATCAATATAATCAATTTTAGATTTAATTCAGTTAATTATCACTAGATTGATGTTTATTGGTTACTAAAACATTTTTAATTCTGCTTTTAAAAGTTCTTTGTTCCATTTTGACATTGCAAAATAAAAAAAGGATATTGCAAAAGTTGACAACCAACGTGGAAATTTAATATACGATAAAGGCTTTATGTCAAAGCAGTGAAGAAAAGATGAATTATTTTTAAAAATAGTATTGGGATAATACATTTAGCAGGATAGCAAATATTAGGAGAAAGCACAGGCAAATTCTTCTATAACCTAGGACTAGGAAAAGCTTTTCTTAAATATGACTCAAAATCTAGAAACAATTTGAGAAAAGATAAATTTAACCATGCAAAAAAAATTATGTGATTTAAAAATACCAGAGCAAATTAAAAAACAAATGAAAAACTAGGACAATATTTGCAATTAATATCAGGCCAAGGGTTAATATTCCTACTGTTTAAAGAGTTCTCTTAAAAATAGAGAACCTACTAAGAGAAGAATGGGCAGAGCCACGCACAGGAGTTCACAGCAAATCACATGCAAATGGCTCTCATCTTAAAGATGTTCAACCTCACCCATAACAAGAGAAAAATATGAAACTCAGACATATCATTTTGTTGGAGGAGGACATTGAGAGGATGTGACCACCAGCTGACCTACAAGCTGGACCTAGGCAACAGCAGGGTCCTCATTCCCTCCCCTGACTTGGAATGTACACTCTGCTCACCGTTCCCACAGCGGGACTGTTACCTAACCGACCTCAGGTCGGCTTGTCCAATGCACAGCAAAGCCAATCTACTGACACCAGGTTGTGGTGGAGGAAAGTACAGTGTTTATCTGCAGGGCACCAAGCAAGGAGAATGGGCAACTAATGCTCAGGAGACCTGAACTCCCCAGTGGCTTTCAGGGAAGGATTTTTAAAGGCAACATTAGGGGCCAGAGTTGCAGGCTGCCTGATTAGCTCATGGACAGTCTTCTGATTGTGAGGTGATGACATAACAGGGTGGTATTTCATGAATCTCAATCATCAGTTTTCTGGTTCCAAGCAGTCTGGGGTCTACGTGCTGGTGGTCAGCATGCAGTCAACTTCCTCCACCTGGTATGGGCAGTGGGGGGGAGGGTCTCTTAGTTTCTGCAGAACAACCCAAGGATATGTGTCTGGATATTACCTGTAGCCCTTAGGAGGAACTAAGGGGTCCTTTTCTTTGTTTTATGGCTAAGCTATTATTATTTTGTCTTGCTTGACTGCTTTCCTTTGTTTCTGTATTTTCTCACTTCTCTAATTA
The DNA here is from genome assembly GCF_009873245.2 of Balaenoptera musculus. Classification (NCBI taxonomy): domain Eukaryota; kingdom Metazoa; phylum Chordata; class Mammalia; order Artiodactyla; family Balaenopteridae; genus Balaenoptera; species Balaenoptera musculus. The sequence continues at coordinate 49,769,742 of NC_045803.1, forward strand.
TTAATGGATTAAATTTGCCCTTTGGAACTCGGGGAAGGCCTAGGAGGCTAAAGCTTTTCTATAAACAAGAAGTGGGGGACATGGTGGAGAGGGGTGTCTGTCCCCAGGAAGGCCCCACAGGGTCCTGCTTAGGTTTCAGGAACTGTCTCAAGGATGCAGCCTTGCAAGGGTAAGGGGTTGTTGAGAACATCTGGATGGTAATAGGTGACTGAACTCAGTTAAGGCCTCTGTATAAACTTTTAATCTCACAGGTGTATGTGGTGATCTATTCATCTTGTGACTGCCTAAGACAAGCCTTGTAAGTCAGTCCCCTTGCTTATTAAAACCTTCTACCTACCAATCTGGAGTGGTCTGCCTCTTTCTTTGGTCTCTCCTTGCCTTCTGTGTACCAGGGCTAGTTTGTAAAGCAATACATTCATCACTTATTATACTGTAAAGGGATTGACCACTTACTTGGTTGACAAGATGTGAATAAACAGACTCTCTCATACATTATTGATAGGAAAGAAAAATGGTGCAACACCTACAGAGGATAATCTACCAATATGTAACTCAATTGCATCAAGGTTTAATTTGGAGGTTTGACCTCAGTAGTAGGTCAAAATTAGTACTATACTAAATGTTGCTGTGGTTCCACCTAATAAAGCTTAAAAGCAAATCTGAGGGGATCAAACTGTTTCCAAGTAACTTAATCCCTAAAAGTCAAAAGCAAAGGGAAACATACAAGCTAAGTACCACAGCGATTGCTTAACAACCCAGGAAGTATTTACCTCAAGTGAATTTGAAACACAACAATTTGACTAGTGGGAGATATCCTCAGGATAAAAGCAAGTTAAGAAATCTTAAATTCTGTTGAGTAATATTGCTTGCAATAATACTGATACTGTTAATCTGAAACTATTATATGTACACACACACAGTAGAATAAAAAAATGAGTAATTATTTTAATCAAGATCTCACTGTGAAAAATATATGAATATTAAATCTAAGAATTAAAACCCTATAATTCTAAATTTGAATTAGAAACATCAGTATGAGCATATAATGTATTTTCTCTGAAAAACATAAACAAAAACAAAAATATATTCCTAGCTATGTCTATTGACAAGGCCTGGAAACAGTTACATAGACCATAAGCAGTGAGCCTTTGGCACCCAGATATTTAAATCTGAATACCATTTCTCACTAGAATGAACAAAGATGCTTAGAATAAATAGCTGAGAATGCACTGGGGAGTAGAGATGGGTGAGATTTGTGAAGGATGATTCTGTATAACACCAACAGTTGATTGAACATAGTGGAGGAACAAGAAATAGAAATTGACTCCAAGGGACAAATCTAAGAAAATGATTGTGTTATTAACATACAGATAATCAGCAGAAATAACTAAATTTGAGTTATTACATAAGACTGAAAAATGGTGCAGTATCTTCTTTCTAAAGATGCTTTGACTTCCTGGACCAGGCTGTTACTTCCTTTGCCAGCTCCCTGACCTGGCTAGAAGTCCTGTGTGTACATACTACCCGACTCCATAAGTGCTGAGTTGTCTCTCCACTTCCTGACTCAGAAGTAATGCTACTCCATGGGGGATAGGATCCGGCTTCCTAAATGACACAATAAATAAGCTTTGATTATACTATGCCTCCAAGATTTAGCTCTGTTTCCTGTCGCAGCATAATCTGCTCTGTCATGACTACATATATATACATAGGTTTGTATGCATGTATATGTATATATATATAATATCTGCATATATATTATATACAGAGATATATATATATTATATCTGCATAACCTTTCTGTCCCTACCACATGTCATGCTCTTCTTTCTCTCAGCCTTGGTTAATGCTCTTTCCCTTACCTGAAAGGCCATTTTCTCACTTTTATTCTGATACCATTTCATAAGAGTGTGTTGCATGGTGATTCCAACCATTGTTGTTGGAATCTTCCCTCTTGTTGTTGGAATCTTCCCCATTGTTGTTGGAATCTCTTCCCTCGATTCCCAAAGAGCTGCCTTCTGTGGAAATTGTGGCATATCTTTCTGCCACCAAACACTCAGTCTATTCTCTTTTATACAATGATATTTGTTGTATGTTTACTTCTTCAGATTCCTACTTTAAGACTTTTTTCCTCCATACTTTCAGCAAGTCCAACCAATAACGTACATCTATGCTTTAATGTGTGCCTGGACCAGCAGCCAATCATCGTAAACAGAGATTTGGCCACAGTCATGCAGGGCGGGGACCCAGGTAAGGAAAGAGAGGTGCCTTAGGACACATACTTCAAGGCACTCATGGTCAGGATTGTTCAAGTGCTAACTCTGAACTGCAAATAGTTAATATTACTGAAAACCCAGGGGTAAGGATGTGGAATGGTGAGAGGTCAGACTGGTCAGAAATGTAGGTAAGGGCTCGATCATGGAGAGCCCTGTACGTCCTGGTGTGGAATCAGACTCTATCCTCAAAGTAAAGTGGAACCGAAATGCGGTGTGGGTCAGGGGAGGGACATGATTTCAAATGGGTGTGTCAGAATGACTGACTTCACGTCAGCCTGGAGAACGGGTTAGAAAGACTAAGGCCAAGAGGCCAGGTCAAGAGAGAGAAGTGTTTAGACTACTCCATGCATGGCAGAAGCAGTAAGAACAGAAGAGATTACTCACAAGAAATCAAAGGTGAAGGATTGAGAGGGTGAGAAAGCAATGAAGGGAGGAGATCAAGAGAGTCACCATGTTTCTGCTTGACCTCCTGGGTCTTTCACAAGGCTGTTGACATTACATCCAGGTCTGGAAGACTACGGACCAGGCATGTGGAAATGAGGAGGACGGCACAGAGCTGAAGCAAACAGTCCCTCACCAGGTTCAACAGAATGGGAGAAAAGTTTTTTTCTGATGACTTTGATATGTGGCCAGATTTGGAAGCCATCACAAACCTTATATAATTCAGTTACTTTGGACAACACACTTAAAAATTCGAATATGCAGAAAACTCCACTGAGAAAGGGAGAGTTGACAAAACGCCCCCTCGGGCCCCAGCCAGCGTTCACCTGCGTGCTGCTTGCCTGCCTGGTCCTAAGTCGTCTGTCAATCAGAAAGAATTGGCAGCCCACCAAGACAGCTACAGGGATGAGTCCCATCAAACTCAACTGAGAAGAACTATGAAACTGGATGTGGGGCTGTTATAAAACAAGGAGGGAATAGCAGCCCTTGGACAAACAGAAAATACATGGCTCCTAGAAACTATGGAGGTAGAACTTCTGAAGATGAACACAATCCCCTGTGAAGAAGTGCTCTTACAATTAGTCATGTTAAATTGCCAAGGTACATGATCAGCATGAGTCCACAGCTGCCCCCTCTCAGCGCCAGGGAATGTTATTTTTACTCTTACAGTTATGGCAAGACTCTAATTACCAAAACTGCCGATGTCACCTTAATTAGTTTTATTTAATGGTCACATTAGGCACTGCTGCATGGTGGAATTTTTTAAGGCAAAGAAAGAGAAATGGAGAAATGACAGAGAAATGAAGAGGGAGAACTCAGCTCCCAACGGATCATTATTCAGCTCGTTGGGGGGCATAAACTTAAGAGAAGTTGGCAAAGAGCTCCAATACAAAGGTAATGTTGAAATTGAAATCTGGCATTTGTTGTTCCAAAAGTTAGAAAAAATAGCACATTTTCAAAATGCAAGTTTATATTTTTCCAGCCAGGCATTACTGGAAATCATAATCATTGATACTGCATTTCTCAGCACATAGAACTCTATTACAAACACAACCAAATTGTGTAGGAAAGTTCTTACATGAGCTAATGATTTGCACATTTCCTGAATACCCCCAGTATGATGGCACTAGGCAAACTCCAGGAACCTGTCATTTCACAGTGGCAGTAAGTGACAAAGACATACATTAACTGCACATAAACAACTGGGCACTATATAGTCTGAAAAAGTATGACTCGTGGCAATAGCCAGGCGTAGTTAATCAAAAAAAGATTTCTTATTGCAATGCAAATCGTCAAAGCTTCAATATGGAGGGACTTCCCTGGTGGTGCAGTGGTTAAGAATCCGCCTCCCAGTGCAGGGGACATGGGTTCAAGCCCTGGTCCAGGAAGATCCTACATGCCCTGTGCCACAACTACTGAGCCTGCGCTCTAGAGCCTGTGCGCCACAACTACTGAAGCCCGGGCACCTAGAGCCCATGCTCTGCAACAAGAGAAGCTACTGCAATTAGAAGCCCGCACACCGCAACGAAGAGTAGCCCCCGATCGCCGCAACTAGAGAAAGCCTGTGCACAGCAATGAAGACCCAATGCAGCCAAAAATAAAAATAAATAAATAAAATGTAAAAAAAAAAGGTTCAGTATGGAATCCACTTTGGAAAACATCTCTTTCATCTCCTTCCTTCTATTGGCAAAGAGAGTGAGGCTCACAGAGGTCAGGGCTTTCCTAAGTTGCACAGTAAATTAGTGATGGAGCTGACATTACAATCCAGGGACCCTGAGACTCAGTGCCGCCCAGGGTCAACTCTTGAGCAGCCTTCAGAATAAGAAAATGGAGAGAAAGTATGTGTGCGCACGTGTTTGTGCATGGTAGAGCTGGCAAATAGACGGATATCCATTTGCAAATATCATCTCCAACGTGCTCACAGACAGAGGCACTACTAGTACGTGTCATGATTTGCTGTGTAAATACACGAGAATGACACAGAGGGTGGGAGAAAACTGTTAGGATAATGAGTGAAGTGGGCTGTGAACAATTTATGGAGAACTACACTCTGGGACCTTAATTTCAAGAAGCGACTGGAAGCTGTTTAAAAATTACCAAAAAACGTGCTTGATATAATCAAAACTTATTTTGTTGATAAATCTTGCTTCTGCAAGTAGGACAGATTAAAGGTGGCAGAAACTAGAAGAGCAAGAAAGCCAGAAATAGGGCTGTCACTGTTAATTGGGAGTCAGCTAGATGTATGACTGGGAAACAGGAGGGAAATAGTCATCACAGAAGAATTTGGATGGAGGGATAAATGAGTAAAGCCTGGAGATTTTATTCAATATTCAAGGACCAAAAAAAAACTAATATCTAAGAATACAAGTTTGTGAGTCAAATAAAAGATTGACGGTGAAAACTTGGATTTTGGACAAAGAACATGAACTTCAACTTTAATATACTTTATTTTAGATGGCAAAGGTCTCCCAGGTGGGAATATCATGCAAAGGGGGAGAAACAAAAATTCAATTATAACATTAATGCTGAGGGCTGGATACAGAAATGTGAGATATAGCTATATATTAAATTTTTTTAAAATGCTCCAAATACCTGAATTCCTATATCCTGTAAAAATATAGATTGTCAAAGCTTAACTTGGTCAAATAGAGAAAAAGTATTTTGGTCAAAATATACTTTTATACCGGTAGCTTTTAAAAATTGGAAAATAATACAAGCCTTCCCTACACGAATCTGATACTAAGGAATCATCCTCAAGATTATCAGAGATTGCCTATAGCTCCATGAGGCTAATGTTACTCTTTATGGGACATAAAGCTGCTTTAGCATCAGGCATATTGCAGAAGGCAGCTTGAAAAGACATATTTGCCCTGCTTAAGCCCTTAAAAACTTATAAAAATAGCAAGTGCATCTCATCTGGATCTACTGAAATAACATCCCTGCAAAGGAAAAGCATTTCAGCGAGCCTGAAAAACAAATGCCTCTCCAGAGATCTGGTCTCTCTTTGCAGAAAAGACTTTTTGTCAAAGCTCTTGGGGAGTTTTATGTAGAACCAGATGCGGCAGATTTTTCCTTTTATCGTCTTCACCTCTAATTGATGGGTATTCAGAGAGAGCCTGACTCATAAAGTGCATGAAACCATCTTCATCCACTCTCCCTTCAGTTCTTTCCAAGAGGTTTATTTTCCGGAAGTCTACCCCATGACAAGAGTGGAATCAACGCAATTAAAATGAACAAATCACTTTGCAAATCACCACCTCTAATTTCTACAATGAGCTTTCTCTTAAAATCCATGAAGGCTTTTATTGCAGTCTACTTTCCTCCATGGAATTCAAATCGCTGCAAATTCGTGAAAGTTTAGATAAGTTGGAGACAAATCAGTCTTTGAGATCAATGAGTGAAATAACTCTTAAAATCCAACCTTTGTCCCCACATCCTACCTCTGGGGACAAACATTGCCAATTTCAATGTACATTCTCTCTATTACTGGACCGAGTTGCCTGGTTTGCACTTCCCCTCAATCTCATTGTTCAACACAACCCGTAAAGGAGGTATAATTATCAAAGAAACCTATAAGGGAACATAGAAATACATATAAATAGTAAATGTGGTCTGTGCCCAGCTCATCTCCCCACGGCACTTGACACTGCAGTACATGGCAAAGATGTCCTATTGCTCTCGGTCCCTGCATGGAAGACTAAATGAAAGTGCTGGGAAACTAAGGGTGGAATGGAGTTGGCAGATAAATGTCCATTTTCATTGTCCCTTGCTTGGATAATTCTGGAACCTGACAGATCTCCAGTGTTTACTGACATGATTCAGCCTCTGCAGCCCGGTGGCAAATCGCTCCGTAAACATACTTCTCACACCCCTGTCAATGCTTTCCGGAATTACCACCCAGACAAACACTTGCATTTAAAGTGTGCTCCATGGTAAACTAACAGAGGTTATTACACCGTAAGTCCACAGCAGCTTACAGGAGGAACAGATCAGGGAATGCAGAGCTTGTCCCACCCCTAGCAACTCCCCTGAAAGTGGAATTCTAAACAGGTAAGAAGCAATCCAGAATGTAATAGTGGATGAGTATATGTGCCCTCCAATTAACTTTCTCCCTTATCACCAAAGAGGATTTAGATGGGCAAAGCTATGAATTTCCTTGTACCCATTCCTTCCTTTTATCCAGGCATCATAGGTAATCAAAAGCAGGCCATGAGTGTGTTTTCATACAAATCAAAGCCAAACCAAGTGTTTTGCATAATAGTACCTTAAAGAAGATATTTTCTTTGGGACACAGTGTAAACTTTAGGTTTGATCCTCAAATCACCATATCTTCCCAGAACCTCCCTCATTTACCAACTTTCATAGAAACTCGTTTGTAAATAAGAGAATTCGAAATTTGAAACCTTAACATTAGTTACCATTTTATATTTGCATAACTCAAGCAAAATTTATGTCAAGTGTAGGCTAATACCTTTAACCAGTATCAAAGAAAATGCTCAAAGTCTATAAACTTCATCAGAAATTAATATGAAACTAGCAATATATATAAAGGAAAGTCTTCCTTAGACAGGTGAGTTTTTTGGGTATTGTTTTCCATCACCGTCTGGAGATTTACCATTTATCAAGAAAATTAGACTGCCTTGTCGCTGCTCATGAATAGAACGGACAGTGAGTAATTTTGGTCCTAATGCCTGATCACGTGATTGTCCGTCTACAACAGACACGGACGCCTCTGGCTATGGCTTCCTCTTCCAACTGCTTCCCCTCTGGCTGAACTTCACAATCAAAGTGAAATTTGTCTGCTTAATTTTTTTTTTTTTAATTATTTTTTAATGCTATTCTTGTCTGCTTACATTCTTTTTATGTATGTATGTATGTATGTATGTATGGCTGTGTTGGGTCTTCGTTTCTGTGCGAGGGCTTTCTCCAGTTGTGGCAAGTGGGGGCCACTCTTCACAGTGGTGCGGGGTCCACTCTTCATCGCGGTGCGCGGGCCTCTCACTATCGCGGCCTCTCTTGTTGCGGAGCACAGGCTCCAGACGCGCAGGCTCAGTGATTGTGGCTCACGGGCCGAGTTGCTCCGCGGCATGTGGGATCCTCCCAGACCAGGGCTCGAACCCGCGTCCCCTGCATTGGCAGGCAAATTCTCAACCACTGCGCCACCAGGGAAGCCCTGTCTGCTTAATTTAATACCTGCTTTGCTCAATTCATTTATCATTGTTTGGCTGACTTCTCTCCAAGTGGCAGATATTTGGGCGTAAATATTTTCTATTCCACGTGTAATATGTAGCCCTGGGTAACTTTCATCACGGATGGCGTTAAGCCATGTGAAATGATGGACTGTTTTCCTTCACATTACCTTCCTCCAGGTAGACTACTCTGTTGATTAGTAACCGGTTTTCCTTGATTTATTTTTGAAGGTTACTCCATATTCCTTTACACAGGACTTTTCAATGAATTATGCATGCTGTTAAGGTCCAACACCCAGCAAACGATGTGGACTATCATTTCTCCTCTTGTAATTTACATTATACCACCATTAATGACTTAAGCTTCTAAATTTTTCATTCAGAAGATACAGCTTGATACTCAAATGGGAGATTTTGAAACTACCTAATAACATTGCAGTTGAGTATTGTTAATTTTGCTCCAAAATTGATATTTCCATATGTTTTCATTATAACCCTTATATACAAACCAGGACATAAACATGGAGGACATAAACATGGAGGACATTACCCCAAAATGTAAAATCTAAAATATGAGCATTGCCTAACACTTTTCTATCTGAAGCAATAAAGTGAGTTGAGAATAAAGAGAGAGAGAGAGAGATGAATGGAAAAAGAAAAAAGAGATAAGAAGAACCTAAATGCTAGAGATGTTAGTTTTAATTACCCTAAGTTGCCCTGTTTTGTTCATCAAGCACATCTGAATAACATTTTGTGAAACCTTTATCTCCTTTATTGCTTCAGTGAATTTTGTTTTAGCCTGTACCTGTCCTTTTCCATGTTTCTCTTCTGTCTACGTAATTTTCTCCTTTAGTTATTAAAATCATAACCTGAAAGAACAGGAAGGGCTTGGAGATCCCCAACCCAGCGGTTCTCAAAGTGTGATCCCCTGACCAGCAGGGGACCGTGTCACACGGTCGCCATCCAGGACCTACTGAATTAGAAACTGTCAGGGTGGGACCCAACCATCTGTTGTAGTCAGTCCTGCAGGGAATTCTGATGCCTGCTCCAGTTTGAGGCTTCCCAAAACTACCTCCCAGGCACTGCCTCATGCCCTCTCTGCTCATCTTACAGCAGCAACTGCTTGCTAGACAATGGCTTCCTACAGGTGTCATCCGGCAACACCTTGCCTTACTAAGTTTTCACTTTGCTCCTGGTCTCCAGCCATCTGGGATGCCCTCAAAGATTAGCTTGTCCCCATATTCCCACAACCTATTATGCAGAGGTAGGGGTGATTAATGCCCCACTAAGAAGCCTTTGATCAGTGGGATGAGAGCTGACAGATGAGTGTTTCCGAATCCACCTCTTGGATGGAAATTCTGAGGCATGTTCTAAACAGCTCAAAGAGAGACCTTTTACTGGCCCACCCTCCGTCTTTGTTTTAAATCCCCGTCTGTTACTCTTCTTCTCTGAGATGACTTTCCAAGATAAACTGCCTGCACATAAGCAGGGTAGAGGAAATCTAGCCTTCTAAGAAGCAAACTCTTATTTTAAAGAAGAAAGGACTAAGTATCACTGGTGTTCCTGTTTAGGTGAGCCAACCAAGAAGAGTCAGAAAAGTCCTCTGGAGAGAGAAGGGAACCCTGTGGTTTCCATTTAAAATCACAGGGATTTGAGTTGGTTGTATTTTAGCTGTTTTTTTCCCTTCTCTCAAAAAAAGAGTGAGGTTTAAAGTGAGAGCTGCATTCCTCAATAAAGCAAACAGAGAGGGGATATAACTCCAAGTACATCCAGTCTGTAGCAATTATTGGAATATCTATAAAAAGAGATGAGTATTTCCACATTTCACCTGGGAGTAGGGACTTCTAGTAACTATATGGTACAACTTGTGACTCATTGGTTCCATGAAGCATTAACTTCCATACACGTGTCTTTGTGTATGTGTGGTGGGTGGACAATCTAGTCTTTTCTGTCCTAAAAAAGAAAGTGAATTCCAGTAAAACTCAACTAGGAACAGAAGAAGTTGATGCAAACCTTGCTATTAACTTAATGCATCACAAAATGACTTCACCTAAGTGTGTTTTGTGCCTATTGTCTAACATCTGTAGTATGATTATAATAAGTTTCTTAGAGAAGGAAATATTTTTCTTTTCTGAAAATTATTTTGCCCTCAATCATGAATATTGCTTTAAAATTCATATTTACTTTCTGTTCTATAAATTAGTTTTCTAAACACATTTTCAACCCACACATATTGCAAATGTTTTAAAATCACTGCAATGAAAAGCACTACATTCAAATCCATAAGATAGTTCCACTAAGGTAATATTCTATTATGCTGCTTTATTTTTTTCTTTTTAATATTTATATACATACATTGAAAAATATACACAGTATCTGGAAGAATCATTTTTAAATGACATGTTTGTTTTGGCAATATATTTGAGTGAAATAATTGCATAAGATGCATTATTTTAGTCATTCATTTGTATGAAGACAAGAAGAGGGTTTGGAACAAAGAGTATTTTTAAATAAATTGTACATAAATTATGCATTTCCAGTAAGTCCAAATTTTCTCCTTTTTTCCATCTTTTTCATGGAAAATATTCCGCCTTTTAAAATATATTCCTAAAGTAGCAGAATTAAAGGATGTGAAATTATAATTTTAAAGTTGCAGGAAAATATGATCATTTAAGGGTTTAATTAATTTCTTATTTTTTGAATTATTTCCTCCTCTTAGAGCAGGAATCCCCAACCCCTGGGGCCATGGACCGGTACCGGTCCGCGCCTGTTAGGAACTGGGCCACACAGCAGGAGGTGAGCAGCGGGCAAGCGAGCCAAGCTTCACCTGCCGCTCCCCATGGCTCCCCATTGCTCGCATTACTGCCTGAAACATCCCCCACTCCCCGTCCGTGGAAAAACTGTCTTCCACGAAACCAGTCCTTGGTGCCAAAAAAGGTTGGGGACCGCTGTCTTACAGGGCTTCACAATTAATTTTTAATTTAAGTGATATTCTTTGGAGGCATTGCCTGAAGATTATAAAGTGTCCTTTCTCTGTTGTATAGCCATTAAGTAAATATTTGGAACTTTTACTGAGCCTCTACCATCAAAAAAGTTGGGTATCACTATTGACATTTAGGAAGTAAATGAGGCTGGTTGTAGAAGGCTTTATGCAGATAGAATTAAAAAATGACTTTCTCATTTTCCAGGCTAGAGATACTCCCTTTAAGACCAGCTGGAGGTGTCAGTATGACTCTTGTATATTTTACAGAAGTCAATTTGATACAGAAGCCAAGTTGACATAGAAGTCAATTATACATACACACACACACACACAAATGTGTATGAATGTGTATCCCTTATTACTTACAAAGGCTATTTATGAAAGTTTACTTCTGTAACAAGACAAATCTGAGTTCCTTTGTTGCTATAGACAATGTTATAAAATGAATCCCGTCATTTCGGCAAACACTATAATGTTACTTTAAGACTTTAGTTAAAGGTATAGACTTGGTACATCCATACAACGGAATACTACTGAACTATAAGAAAGGAAGGGACTCTTGATTTATGCCATAACATAGACAAATCTTAAATGCATTTTTCTAAGTGAAAGAAATCAAACCCAAATGGCTACATACTGTATGATACCATTCATGTGACATTCTAGAAAACACAAACTGTCTGGAAGGTAAACAGATTTGGAAATGTGGTTGCCAACAGTTGGTTGTGGGGAAGGGGATATCTACGAGTGACTACAAAGGGATTTTAGGGTGATGAAACTATTCTATGCTACTTTGTTGGTATATACACAACCCTAAGCATTTCTACACCACCAAGAATGAACTTAACCATATGCAAACATTTATTTTATTTTTTACAGTTTACTGATATATAATTGATACCCAAAGAACTGCACATATCTGTGTACAATCTGATGAGTCTAGACATATGCAAACACCCATGATACCATCACCATAATCAAGGAAGTAGACATAGCCAACACCTCCCTTAACTTTAAAAAAAAATCAACCTGAGGACTTCCCTGGCAGTCCAGTGGTTAAGACTCCGCACTTCCACTGGCAGGAGGCAGGGGTTCGATCCCTGGTCGGGGATCTAAGATTCCACATGCCATGCGTGGAGCGGCAAAAAAAATAAATAAAATTTTAAAATTTAAAAAATAAAAAAATCAACCTGGATATCAGGGGATCCCAAAATGGAATGCAGATGGTGACAAATGAATCTAACTACACATAGTAAGCAGAATTCTGAAACTGTTCCTGGACTTCCTACCCTAATCCCTGGGGCTGGGAATATGAGATCTCACACCCATGACTATGTTATGTTACATGTCAAATGGGGTTTTTCAAATGTAATTAAAATTACTAAGCAGTTGACTTCCAGTTAATCAACAGACAGATTTTTCAGATGCTCTAACGTAATCACATGAGCGATTTAAAAGAAGAAAGTTTTCTCCATTTGGTAACAGACGTTATATTCTAGGCAGAGGAGAGAGTCTAGGCTGACTTTGAAGCAATGGATCATTGCTGGCTTTGAAGTCTGAGGGAGCTGCATCCAAGGACCAGAAAGTAGAAAGTAACCTCTAGGAGCTGAAAGTGACCCCCGCCGAAAGCCAGCAAGGAAATGAAGACTTCAGTCTTACAGCTGCAAGAAACTGGCATCTGCCAAGAATCAGAATGGGCCTGGAAGCGGGTTCTTCCACAGAACTTCCAGACAAGAGCCCAGCATCCTGACGTCTGCCTTGTGAGACCTTAAGCAAAGAGCCCACCTGCACTGGCTGACCTACCCAACTGTGAGCTAACAAATGCGTATCCTTTTGCAGCCACTAGCTTGTGGTAAATTAACGCAGCAACAGAAAACGAATACACTGACTTACAAATGTATGGCGTGTCCTCACTGGAGATGGTGGGGAAAAATGAGCTGACTTACATGACTTTGGAAAACAGTATTCTGAGTGGCTATTGAAGATTAAAGACAAAAAAAACTACACACAAACACTGCACTCTAATGGGTAAGTTTTGTTTCTCACAGGAATACAGGCCTAGCCATTCTGAAACTACTTTATATGCATACTAGGATTAAACAAGTAAATAATCTGTACATTGTAGGAGTCAGGTTTCTCACTATTCCAGGAAGAAGTTACGAAAAAGCAAGGGGAAAGGCTAGAATGTGGATTAGAGTATAGATACAAACTCATGTTTATAGATAAGACACAAATAAAAATAGGTGTGTATGTATACATGAGTTAGTATGCATTGATTTCCTAGCTCTGTTCGCGAAGTGAGCCTAGAATCAGTGATGCCCCAGTAGCAACAGTGAACACACCTGGTGCCCAAATCTTAATTTCTAAATACCATGTTCCAATAAAACGAGCCAGGGCTCTTTGGAGAAATGGCTGATTTTTAACTGGGTCAGGAAAAACACTGAGACTGAAATATCTTATAGTGCCAGGAAAGAAGGAAGTGCTTAATAAACAAAACAAGAAAAAAGAAAAGAATGGAGGCATATCACAAGGAGGAGTCAACTGAAAGAGCCCACAATGGACAAAGCTGAAAAAAACCTTAGCGGTAAATATTGATATTATTGGACTACAGCCCAAATAATAAGATAAATATCCATGAGTCTGTACTGATTAATAAGTGATTGAATAAATAACTAAACAGGGGAAAAGAGACAATCTCTGTCACAGAAGAATTCCGGATAATAAATGTGGAAGCAATGAAGGACGTGCAAAATCACCATTAGCACTAACTGGGGCAGGCAAAAATCCATGGAAGAATGCTAAAATTTGGGGGTAAAACTTTCAGGAGAAGCAGAGTGTATGCACGGCCTCCAAGCGTCTCCAACAGAACATTTATTGATTACTGGAGCAGTTTTAACCTAAATCCACAAAATCTCTGAAGCTCCTCTGCCCAGGAGGTACACCTTGATCACGTTTCCCGTGGCTGTCGGCTGGACTTAGTGAGCTGCTTCTAAGACACAGGTTATGGAAAGGAAAAGAGCGGTGGAGAAAACTGGCAGGTACCCCTTTAACCAGGTGATCAAGGTAATGATCTTTGCTTCACTCACACTGACCTCAAAGACCCTGGCTTTACTTTTCACACTGAGCTATCCTTTAATAAAAACAAAGTAAGGAAGAATATTCTGGCTCTACCACTTTTTGAGCTACTAACTGTGATGATTAATTTTCTGTGTCACCTTGACTGGGCTCAGGGATGCCCAGATCCTGGAAAAACATCATTTCTGGCTGTGCCTGGGTTGGGGTTTCTGGATGAGGTTAGCATTTGGGTCAGCAGACTGAGTAAAGAGATCCAGCCCTCATTGATAGGATGCTGGCACCATCCTATCCACTGAGGGCCTGAATGGAACAAAAAGGAGAAGGAAGGGCAAATTCTCCCCCTTCTTGAGCTGGGGACATCCTCCTTCTCCTGCTTGGACATCAGAGCTCCTGGTTCTCTGGCCTTTGAACTCAGACTGAGTTACACCACTGGCTTTCCTGAGTCTCCAGCCCTTAGAGAGCAGACGGTGGGCCTTCTCCGTCTCTATAAGCGCGTGAAGCACGTGAGCCAGTTCCTATAATCAATCAATCAATCTCTCTCTCTATATATATTTATATATGTATATATATGTATGTGTATATATGTATATGTATATATGTATGTATATATGTATGTGTATATATGTATGTGTATATATGTATGTGTATATGTACATACACACACACACACATATCCTATTGGTTCTGTTTCTTCAGAGAACCCTATTTTCACATACCACCTTGTGTGGTCTTCATCTTCATACATGCATATAGATTTAGATCCTAGACAAAGAGACCCACAGCCTGAGTCTGTGGAATCAGAGACATCTTGCAATTATTGTGGAAACATATGTGTATGGGCATATTTTTTCTGAAAAGAAATTTCATTCCTTCTCAATCCAGGTATCAGATACCCTCAAAATGTTTAAAAAAAAAAAAAAAACAGTAGTCTTGAGGATAGCCATTTTTTGCTTTACTTATCTTTGTAGAAAATCTAGTGTTTCTGTAAAGAAAATACTTGATGCTTAAGTGGAATAAATGAATAAATAAATGAAAAATATAAAGTATTTAAGTTACTTGGCCCTTTACTGAAAATAATGATTCTATCTGGATTTGAGAAACAAATGATTCTCCAATTTTCAGCTTCTAGTTAAGCCAAAATGATAGTAGCTACTATCTTTATAGGCAATTCATTTATAGTTCAATATAGAATTTTCTTATGTATAGTTTTATCCTCATAAATAAAGTAGGCATGTGTCCCGGTTTATCCCTGCTGTCCTAGCATATTGTTTCATCCTGTCTGGTTTGGCACTTGTCCCGGATTCTTCATATTTTAATAAGGTATTACTTTAATACTTGCACCCACATGAGCTAAGCTGGATTTGCTAGAGCAACACGGTGTCCTTTCTCAGCTTCTGCCAGAGCCTGCAAACGAAATGTCTGAGTCACAGGTGCAGAAAAATAGAGGGCTTACTGAAACATGTGATCCAATCTGGACGGCAACTGGCTGTGACCTCTCCTTTCCAAGCACTTTTCAGACACAAGGTAATTAACACCTCCCTCTCAAGGACAGTGTGCAGGGCACTCGCTGATAAAATGAAGTGCTCCAGGACAGGGGCAGCTAGGGACAGTGATCCCATCAGGTCTTGGGCAGTAAAAGCAGGAGGGTAGGACACGAGCTCCTGCTGGCCCCCTGGTGTGGTGGTTTGCACCACTGCTTGTGGGAACACAAGGCAGACAGGGGAGTGGGGAGCATGGGGGATTACAGGTTAGGTATTTACAAGTTAGGTTACGTGAAATCAGTGCGCAAAGATCTAACAGTCTCATACTCTTGCTACAGAGGTTTTGTCATTGGTTGTATGTGTAAGTCTGCTTTATTTCATTTATGTATGTTAATGCTCTTTTGTTTTGTTTTGAAATAAACCTTCGACACAAATGAGCTCCAAAATCGTGTTAACTATTTTAAATCTTGAGAGTTGATGTCAAATGAATACAGTGTCTAGCTCTCATCAACCACAGGAAAACCAGAAAACACAGATTTGCTGGAAAAACACCACCATCTATTTCAAGGTCAGTTGCTATTTTAAGAAGACAGCGCCAAAGTCATCAATCCTCATTCAGCAGCAAAGTACCCAACTCTTCACTGAGATCAAGGAACTGTCCTCCTAAATTAATTTTGCTTAATTTGATTCCAAATATTTTCTGTACACATAAAAAGAAAAACGACTGCTTTTAATATGTTAGCTCCATTTGTAAAATAATAATAATAACATCAACAACAACACCTCAAAAGTTAAATGATACCATTTTATATCAGGACCATCACACATTTTAAATACAAAATTATGTGTTAACACGTTTCAATAAGTGTTCTATGTTTCCATCCAGTTACTGGAATCAAATTCAAGCTTTGGGAAATTTATTTGATGGAAGGTAAAACATCCATTGTCATTGTAGGCGCTATAAAAAATTCAGTAAAATTCTATTTTGAAGAAAATATTACTGATTTTGTAGTGGTAACTCAGAAATTTTGGTAGACCACAGTATCTTGGTAAAGGTTATGTTCTTAATAAATTAAGAAATCTATAGGTTAGAAATGTATTTAAACTTGGCATTTATCACATTTCATATCAACCATTTCATTAATGTACTTAAATTTGGCAAATATGTCATATCAAATTGGCAACCTAATAAGCTGCAGTTTTGGAAGCTTTGGAAACTTGGAACCTGGTATTATTGAAATAAAGTCTGCAAAGAGAATAGTAATGATATTTACTCTTAAAAAATAAAGGGAAGACCCAAACTTACAGATGAGAGCTAAATTGGCATATAAAATTTAGTTTTGTACTTCTATGACAGTGTTTTAGAATATCCCAAGTTCCTATTTATTACTGGATAAATATTATATTCTATCTTAGAACTATACTGAAAAAGGCTACAATTAGGGAAAACATCTACATTTGATTAAACAGTCAAAATAATTATTAATAGAAACAACTTAAGTTTTGCTTGTAAACATATTCGGCAAAGAAAAGTACTTTATATGCAGGCAAAAAGCTAGTGCCCATCAAAATATTTAGGCTGAAATATTTATATGTCTCAATGTGAAACAAACAAACTTGAGAATATTCTCTATTTAGCAGAATGTGCCCTGATTTTACCTGATGACTAGGCATTTACAGTTTTTTCTCAGATTTAAAAATATTACGGCTTACGGAAAAGAGTCATTTGAATGTGCAAACACTTTCACATTTATTAAACAACAAATGCAGTTTTGAAGAATGATTTTCTTTTATTTTTAAAAATTAAAATACATTTTAAAATCAAGAAATCAGATGCACATTATAAGATAAAGATAGAGCTAAGAAACAGACTAAAACAGATGAATATGAACCAAGAAATAATATTCTACCTTTTTTTTTTTTTTGGCTGCTCGCCTTGAAGGATCTTAGCTCCTGACCGGCACCAGGAACCCGTGCCCTCTGCAGTGGAAGCACAGAGTCCTAACCACTGGACCATCAGAGAATTCCCCTACTTACCCTTTTTTAATGTTCAGATAATCAATATAAAGAGGGTTTTTTGTTTAATGTACATAAATATATTATTTTTAGAGTTATAGAAACTGTTTTAAGGAAATAGTTTTAGAATAAATGTATACTACAGATCCACCAATAAAATGACCCATATTTGTCAGTTTATGTATTAGATAAGTTTAACTACTTATTATTAACCCTAGGTACAAAATCAACATGCAGAAATCTGCTGCACTTCTATACACTAATAATCAACTACCAGCAAGAGAAATTAAGGAAATAATTTAGAATTTAACTATTTTAATTTTTTATTTTACTCTCAAAAGTGTCATCCAAAAAGTTTAGATGATCAATTATAAGAAGAAGAATAACTCTACAAGATAAAAATAACACAGATTATTGTTTGTGTGACTATATGCTTACTTACACTCACAAAATAAAGGGAAGACTCAAACCTACTGACAGATGAGAGCTAAAATGGCATATAAAATTTAGTTTTTTCTTCTATCACTGTGTTTTAGAGTATCCCAAGACACACGGCCCAAAGTCACACAGCAGGACATGGAAAGTCAGGGACGTGAGCCAAGTTTATGGAGAAGCATTTAGTGAGAATTTATGACCATGTGCAAGAAACACTGACATTGTGCTCAATATGCTTTATCCACATAGAACACAAAAAGAAAGGGAAAAAAGCAATCAAATAACATGGAAGTCCTTAAAAGGTCCAAAATATCAAATTTTAAAGAACCCAGAACGATAATACACAGAATAACAGAGTGCTGACTGGAAAAGGCTTTGAGACAGGTTACTCTCTGGAAGAATTCTGAATCACGTTTTAGTAAAGAGGAAGGCAGACAGATGTCCATTCCGGGGAGATGGGATGGAACATGTGGTTTGGTGTGCAGATGCAAAAAAGCAAAACCAGCCACAACATCTGTGGGGACCCGAGGGTCCCTAGTGGCCAAAAGATCAGGAGCTGTGATCACTAAGTGAAATGCAAGATTTTAAAGCCTTATATTAGAAAGCCTGGGTGAAATGGAAGTATTACAGCTGCTTAAACAGAAAAGCAAGCTAATAAAGTTTGCCTATAATTAAGAGCATCCACTTGGCAGTCATTTATTCATTCACACATTCAACAAACATTCACTGAGTGTGTACAATGTACCAGGAACTGCTCTATGCAGTAAGAAGAAAACAGTAAACAAAACAAAATCCTTGTCCTCATGGAGAACTATTAGAGAAAACAAACAACACTTTATATGAATCTTAGATTACAATATGATTGAGGACATGGGGAGGGGGAAGGGTAAGCTGGGACAAAGTGAGAGAGTGACATGGACATATATACACTACCAAACGTAAAATAGGTAGCTAGTGGGAAGCAGCCGCATAGCACAGGGAGATCAGCTCCGTGCTTTGTGACCACCTAGAGAGGTGGGATAGGGAGGGTGGGAGGGAGACACAAGAGGGAGGTGATATGGGGACATATGTATATGTATAGCTGATTCACTTTGTTATACAGCAGAAACTAACACACCATTGTAAAGCAATTATACTCCAATAAAGATGTTAAAAAAAAAGAAGCGCAATGAAGAAAAAACAAAGCGAGGCATGGGTATTAAGAAAGCTAATGCTTACAGAGTTCACTTTATACACATTAACACATTTAATCCTCACAACAATGGTATGAGGTAAGTGTGCTATTGTTTTCCTCATTTTATATGAGGAAACAGACACACCGGGTGGCTTAGCAACCTGCCCAAGGGCACAACTAGAAAGCGGCAGAGTTATTTCAAATCCAGACTGTGTGGCTTGAGTCCATGTTCCTAATCATCATGTTAGTACTGCTCCATGACTTTGAGCAGGTGACTTTGAGCTGAGACCTCAATTAAGCAAGGGAGTCAGCCACGTGACGACCTGAAGAAAGACTACGCCAGAGGGAACAGCAAGTGTGAAAGCCCTGATTAAGGGTACACATGGCATGTTCAAGAAACAGCAAAATCGCAAGAAGGAAACAGAAAAATGGTGTCAGATCATTAGATATTGTGGTCTGCTGAAAGGAGAATGGACGGTAGAAGTCTAAGGGTAGAATCAGAAAGATCAATTAGCATAACACCATCCAGGTGACAGGTGATGCCCGCTTGGACTAAGGTGTTGATGGGTGTGACAATCTTTTCGATGTGTCAGCTTGGCTAGGCTATAGTCTCCAGTTATCCAATCAAACATGAATTCAAGTGAAGTTATTTCCGTAGATGTGATTAAAGTCCATGATCTATTGACTTTATTTTTTTTAACCTTTTTATTTTATATTGGAGTGTATTTGATTAACAATGTTATGTTAGCTTCAGGTATACAACAAAGTGATTCAGTTATACATATACATGTATCTATTCTTTTTCAAATTCTTTTCCCAATTAGGTTGTTACAGAATATTGAGCAGAGTTCCCTGGGCTATACAGTAGGTCCTTGTTGGTTATCCATTTTAAAAATAGCAGTATATGGACTGAATGTCAATATTATGACATAGTATGAGTGTGTTTCGTGTTTGGTAATTGCAATCATTGTTGCTTTTGTTGTGGTCATCCAGTTACAATGCTTGGTGTCAGTTTATTTATCTCTTGGAAAAATAAAATACAGTATGTGTGTGTGAAAATAATTAGTTAATTAATTAATTTTTAAAAAATAGCAGTATGTACATGTCAATCCCAAACTCTCTAACTATCCCTCCCCCCTACCCTTACCCCCCTGGTAACCATAAATTCATTCTTTAAGTCTGTGAGTCTGTTTCTGTTTTGTAAATAACTTCATTTATATCATTTTTCTTTAGATTCCAAATATAAACAATATCATATGATATTTCTCTTCCTCTGTCTGACTTTAAGTAAAGGAGATCAGCTAGGACAATCCGAGTGGGCCAAATTTAATCAATTGAGGGCCTTTAAGAGTAGACCCGAGGCTTCTCTGAAGAAGAAAAAAATCCCCTCATGGACAGCAGCTTCAGTTCTTCCCATGGCTTGCCCTGCAGATTTCCAACTTGTCTATTCAGTCTCCACAATCACATAAACCAATTCCTTGCAATACATCTCTCAAGACATATCTCCTACTATGTGGTAAAGCAGTAGATATTAGATTCAGAATATATGCTGATGGTGTCATTAAACACTGGATACAGGTATGAGAGAAAGAGAGGTACTCTCTTCATCAACAATTTCGCACTTGAATCCTTTTCCCATTGGGGCGATCATAAAACAACGGAATAATCACTTTTTTTAACCTCCTTTGGCATTGTCTTCATGTGCCCTCATGTCTTTGGGTAAAATATCAGCAACAAAAACATAGCCCGCTGTCCTGCTGCAAATTTGGATGAGCTATTCCAAATAACTAAATCTATGAATTCATACGAAGGGGTCCATTTACAGAAATGGCATTCAGAGCCCTTCCCTCTGGATAGAGACCCTTTGTTGAGAGACCTAACAGATATAATAGAAAACAAACAAAAATGTCCCAAATGGCAGAATTTTCCAATAAGATTTGGTCTATTTACACAATGGAAAATTATCAAGCCATTAGAAAACGGTATTTGACAGAAAAATTAAATAAGATAAAATGACTGCAATATTTTATTTTTAAGGCTGATTCAGAATACTTGGGACAGTAATTCAGAGTCGAACTTTTATGTAAATAGAACTGCATTTAAATCCTGAGCCAATCACATGTTACCAGTACATCCTTGGTCCGTGTATGTAAAATCCCTGAGCCTCCATTCTCACCTCTCCAGGTTTATATAGTGAGTAAAAAGGGTGGAAAGTGCTCAACAGTGAACAATCAGTATCAAATAAATCTAGTTATCCTCTGTGAATGTACATTTGATGTGCGTCTGTATCTACACATATATATATATATGAAAATACTACCTATAATATAGCTATATATATAATATAGTTAATGTATATATACACACAGAGGGCAAGGTGTGTGTGTATTAATTAAACACACAAAACTATTTTCATTTTACACCGAATACCAAACGTGAATCTTTGGTTGGGTTTGTGAATTCACTTCACTCAGTCAATAAATATTTATTAAAGTACCTTTATAATCCAGGCACAAAATGCTAAGTAAAGGGGAAAGGGTGGTAAATATAATTGTTTTTACTATTTTGGTCATTGCCCAAGTTTTCTATAATGAGTTTACATCATTTTTGAAATGCATAAAATTATTTTTAAGGACAATGTAACTTACAAAAGAACATAAGATTTGTTCTAATGGTATATGTAGAGAAAAGAAACACCAAAAAAAAAATAACTTCAAGGCACCTGGCTCCACCCAGGATAAGAGCAGGTCACCCTGAGCCTGCTCCTATTCTACCTGTAATGATTTTCTCTGTTCCAAGAGCTTAAAACCTAAACTTCCTTCCACATCTCTTGGGTGAGTCCTGCTATTGTTTCAGTGTGCTCTCATGACTGCATCTCCTTTCATAACAGCCTTCAGAGTCTCATGGATAGATTTCCTCTGGCCATAAGCTTCCTGGAAATGTCTTCCAGCAGGATCTTTGCCTTTACAGGAGCTGCCTCATCCGTGTTAAAGACTGTGTGTGTGCGTGTGTGTGTGGAACTCAATTACCCATTCTATCACCTTCTGCTTCCTGGCTGAAAGAGGAATTATAAGATATATGGTCTGTCGGGCTCTCTTATCATAGGCACCCTCCGTGTCCTCAATTTCTGTCTCTGTAAAAGGAGCACAATAATGGCCACCCTGCTTGTATAAAATACATTAGCAGTTATTAAGTGGGTTTAGAAATGCAAACATACCATTCTGATACGAAAGGGTGTTTAAACTGTGTGAAGTGACTATGAGCACATCTCCTCTAAAGGCATTTTTCTTTGGGGCCATTGCTTCCATATCTTACGAAAAGAAGGATAATACCTGGACCAATTTCACATAGCTATTACAACGAGCATCTAAAATGTTATTTTAAGCTACTGGAAAATTATCCTCTAAAAAAGTGTCAGCTTAGCGCTTATCGATAGTAATTTGAAATACACAAGATGTCAGGGTGAACTATGTACTTCCGTTCTTACCGATAAAATGTACTATATGAGTTCAAAGCATTTATTCAAATGCGTCTCCTGAGAGGATAGCAGGGCTGCTGACACTCACTGCACTAGAGGCAGAAAACCCGAGCAGCCTGTGGCTCTGGTGGAAGACGAAGGACTCCCCTTCACCCTCTCGGCCGCCTCCCAGCGTCCTCATCCGTCTCTCCAGCCGGCGGTGGGAGCGCTGCTTTCTTTCTTTCTTTCTTTTTTTTTAACATCTTTATTGGAGTATAATAGCTTTACAATGGTGTGTTAGTTTCTACTTTATAACAAAGTGAATCAGTTATACATAAACATATGTTCCCATATCTCTTCCCTCTTGCATCTCCCGCCCTCCCACCCTCCCTATCCCACCCCCCCTATCCCACCCCTCTAGGTGGTCACAAAGCACCGAGCTGATCTCCCTGTGCTATGCGGCTGCTTCCCACTAGCTATCTATTTTACGTTTGGTAGTGTATATATGTCCATGCCACTCGCTTTCTTGCTGCAGTTTTATAAACAGGAGGCAGTGAGCTACTGTTGCCACATACACTCACGCTTGACTACCAAAAGATAAATACTGTAACTCTTAAGCTTCAGGGAATAGGAAATCTGGCTAAATGCCAAGAAATAAGGAAATTAGGTCGCTGGGCACCCACAGAAACGAGTTCACAGAAAAACCAGCACCACCTTACTCCCCAAGCTCCTGATGCTGACATCACACACACATCGAAGGGACACCGCAGAGGCCAGCACAAAGATTATTCACCAGCATGCCTTATTTATTGTTTAAGGTTAGGTGTCGATTTCACTTATGCTTTACTTCTGTTGCTTTTCCTTTGTGAATACAATTCATGCCGGAATTAGTCACTCCTTTCCCGTGGTCTCGGGGCAGGTTTTTCGTACCTCACTCTGTCTTGTGTTGTCACCAGTGTGTACCAGCTATTCTCAATCTGTCCTCCTCACTAACGGCGTGCCCACACCAGAGGGCAACATAAGACACCCTCCACAGACAGACCCAGAGTGGTGCGCTGTGTCCACTTCAACAGCACACTGTTATTGGGATAACCTTGAAACCACTCCGATTTTTTTTCTTTAAAAAAATGTTCACAACAGATCAGCAAGGATTTAGAAGAACTGAACAACATCATCAACCAGCTGGATCTAGTTTACATTCACAGAACACCAATAACAACAGAAGCCTTCTTTTCAAGTAGTCATAGGATATTCACCAAGATAGAACATATCCTGGGCCATAAAACACACCCTGACAAACACAAAAGAACTGAAATCATAAAAAGTATGTTCTCTGACCATAAAAAATTAATCTAGGAATTAACAGAAATATAATAGGAGAATACACAAATACTTGGCAATTAAACAAAACACATACAAATAATCCACATGTAAAAGGGTAAATCTCCAGAGATTAGAAAATACTTCAAGCTGAATGAAAATAAAAATATAGCACACCTACATCTGTGGGATGCAGCTAAAGCAGTCCTTGCAGGGAAAATTTTAGCATTAAACGATTATATTGGGGGGAAAAGCTATCAAATAAATAATCCAAGAAATTAGGGAAAAAAGAACAAAATAAAGCCAAAGCTTAAAAAAGCCATGGTTCTATAGCTATTACTATGTTAGCACCTATAAAAATTCTCTTTAAAGAATATCTCCAATACCAGGCTTTCTGTGAAGTGTGAAGAGGTGTTTAAAAGTTTCAGAGAAAACACTCCAGTTGAAATATTCAATGTGCAGAACATGTACAGACCCCACTGTGAGGCATTTTCCCAGGCACAGGAAGGATGAAAGGTAGTTGAAAGGGCATGTTTCCTGCTCTCACATGTTTTCACCATAACATGAGACCAGAAATTAAAACCTGAAGCAGAATTTTAAAATATGATGGAAATACTGATAGTTAAACCAACGTGCAGGGTGGAATACTGAGATCAGGGAAGTCCACGATGACCAGTTTTCTTGAAACTTGTTATTTGTACTATATTTCAAGAATTTTGTTTTTAATAAAACTATTTGTGTGTCAAACTTAAAAGTCACCAAGCTACATGCACCTCTAGTACTATTTCCACCACAAGAGAACTGACAGAGACGAGGTAAGTATCACTAGTCCCATTTAAATTCGTGGAAAATGAGACACAGAAACAGTATCAATTATCATGCCTTACTAATAGTTTCAAGGATATGGACAATACCTAGAAACAGTATGCATTACCATGCCTTACTAATAGTTTCAAGGACACGTTCCAATGAAGCAGGGACAGGTATGGGTCACGGAGGGAGGACAGCCACCGGCCCTCCTTGAAGACTTGCCTGCTCTGGCCTACAGAAGATGAAGTCTCTGAGATGAGCAGGGTACCACCTCATATGGGGGGATGTTTAGTGATGAAGCAATTCCACCCGATCCTCCTACTTATCTGATCGTACGCAGGAAGCCAGCCCTCATCAATCCATAGACTGTGGGATTATTTACTATATGCAACCCTTAGCCAGGGGCATCCTGTTAAAAACAGTCAACAGACACAGATAGGGTAATGATTGATTATGTCACTGATAATTTATTTTATTTCACTCTTTCAATAACCATTCAAGGTAGACTTTGTTATACCCATTTTAAAGACAAGAAAACATAAGTGCCAGTAACTTACGTGACATGCCACTTTAGCCCAGGGCCGGGCTGGGGATCCTAAGGCTGGCAGATTTGTGTCTGTGTCACATCACAGTTTTGCTATAACCGCATGGTTCCTGTCATCTGGCAATGACCCAACAGGCTCTGGAGCAGGAACAGAAGAGGGTTCCCTACAGGGCTGGCCCTTAACTGACCACTGTGAGGCCTCAGAACAAAAGGGGTACAAAGAAGTGTTGAAGAAATTGCTAATTACTCTTTTGGAACAATTTAGTGTTTGTGCAAATGTGTCTTTGGGGGCCTAAAAGAGTTAATGCCCACACACACCAAAGAGTTTGAACAGTTGGGAGATCTGCTCCAACGTCTTCGGCCCTTGAAATTCATTATGTAAATTTGAAGGCGATTATAACTGTTGTTTGTTAGGGCACATGACTAGGGCTACTAGCTTTAATTTTACTTGGCAGGTCTTGGCATGAATTTTGGAATCACGAGATATAAGTAATAGAGAAAAGATCAGATGGTCTTCCAGAAAAAATAATGCAAGGTTGGGGCTAATTTTGTGATATCAGTCTTTAACAGTCTTGGAGCTATTTACTCTGTGGAAAACTCTGTGGGACTTTTTTTTTCCCCTTTTGATGTGGACCATTTCATTCTGTGTGCCTTTTTCCAACTCAGTGTATTTTATAATGATATCCATCATGTCTGTCTGTCAGTTGATGGCAGCTTAAAAAATTGCCTCAAGGCCAGTAATGAGAAGAAATCTTTCCCACTTCCTCTAGATTGTTTTATGTGCTTCACAGTTTTCTGCACCAAATAATAAAAAATAACGTTGCTTTCCAAACAGTCCTTTATCTTGCCTCTCTTTTTCTTCTTTTAATCCTTTATGGTTTATTTCCCTCGCTTTACTATGTTTATTCTACTGTGGTTTTGTTCATAATTAACAAGATATAAAAGATAAGAATACATCCTCAAAACGGAAAGTTTTCCAAAGGTCTCGTTTCAGCTAACCTTTAATCCAACACAAAGGAAAGTATCCAGAGTTTTTAATATATATATCCTCTCCCTCCCTCCACCCTCCCCTTTTCCCTCCTTCCCTCTTTTCCTTTCTCCCTCTCTCTCTATATATCTACAGATACATAGATAGACACATAGATAGATAGATCTATATAGAGAGATAGATAGATATATCTTTGACAAGACAGTCCACAGTTTAAGAACTGATCTTTGAAATGGAGAAATCAGTACATACTAGGGATGAGGGCAGACACTTAGCTGAGTTCTGAAGAAATTGCTAGCTAACTTTAATATGGAAAGAAACTTACTATTTCCTCAGTTCATGTATATTAGCACCTGGAAGTGCCAATGAGTCTCAGAAAGGTCAATTGTTTCTGGTTTTGTTAGAAACATGTTGGTGATGATCAGGGGAACTTGAAACTTTTCCAGGATGGCATGTTTAGTACTCTAATTTTTTTTTTTCATCTCAAATTCCTTCCTATCTAAAACATCAAGTTGTGCCATAATTCCACGCATGAATTACCATTTAGCAATGCTTGGTATTTCCAAAACATTGTTTTCACTGCCATTCTATCATGAAAAAGCTTAAACCTTCTGGAGTCAGGAAGCAGGTAATAAATTACTTCAAGAGAAACATTTTCTAAGGTATAGTCCTAAATCTTCCCTTTTGTGAGAATTAGCTGAATTAGCATGCTTCACTAGCTACTGATACTTGATTACCCACAACTTAACAGGGGATATCTGGGAAATCAGTCTTTCATAAGCAAGAATGCTGAATAAACAAAATTTGTTTTTATTTGACCTCAATTCATGTTTGCTTGAAGGAATGAATTAATGGTAGATGGCTGGACAGATGAAAAAAACAGGTAGATGGACAGCTGGACAGATGGATGGATAAAACAGGTTTGACTGTTCTTCTGGGAAATTATATATACACATATATACACACACATACATAAATATATAATATTTCTGTCTTAGTTCAGTCTGATATGACAAATTATCATAGACTGGGTGGCTTAAACAAAAGCCATTTATTTCTTACAGTTCTGGAGGATAGAAGTCCAAGATCAAGATGGTGGCATATCCAGTGTCTGGTAAGAGCTTGAGTTCTGGTTTGCAAATGGCCATCTTCTCATTGTGTCCTCACATGGTGGAAAGAGAACTGACCACCTCTCCGGCCTCTTCTTACAAGGCATTAATCCCATTCATGAGGGCTCCACCTTCATGACCTGATCACCTCCCAAAGGTCCACCTCCTAATACCATCATACTGGAATTAAGGTTTCAATGTATGAATTTTAGGGGGACACAAAAGGACCACTGCTAAATATAATACAATATAATATAATATAATACAATATAGTGTATTTTTACTCCCAGCTCTCAAACATTTTGTGAAAACTGAGGCTGCTTAGTAATTCGTGCATCTGCTCATCATATTTTGGTACCTCTTTGCCTTCTCTCCTTTTCCTCCATTTTCTTTCACCTCTATTAGCCACACGTACACAAAAAATTACCATTCATGTATTTTGTCCAGTTCAGTAAAAAGGAAATGTGCTTATCCAAAGGAAAACTCTGTGTATGTGTGTGTTTGTGTTTAAGTCAGTAGAGTGTATTAAAAGGAACTGTTTCATGAGAAGCTTTGGCAGTTGGGTGTGGGATCCCCTTGAGAACATCAGTCACTGTCACCTGGATACAGTGATAACAAGCCAGGAACAGGCCACACTGCCCATAGCAGCGGGACATGACAAGTCCCTCTGCTGGATGCTTCTGCTGGCAGCGAAAGAAGGAGATCTTAGGCAGTCTGGGACTTTACAAGACCAAATGTTCACCAGTAACTTACCATGCTTCGGGCTGTGATCTCTTGGATGCAGTCCTTTATGGTGGTGGCGATGCAGTCATTATATTTGGGGAATCGA
Organism: Balaenoptera musculus; assembly: GCF_009873245.2. Classification (NCBI taxonomy): domain Eukaryota; kingdom Metazoa; phylum Chordata; class Mammalia; order Artiodactyla; family Balaenopteridae; genus Balaenoptera; species Balaenoptera musculus. The sequence continues at coordinate 49,797,869 of NC_045803.1, forward strand.
CCCCTTTGCCCCTCCCTGCCCCACAATCACATTAAACCTGTCTTACTCGTCACAAAATCACCCCTGCTGAGGAGTTCCTAATGGATCCACAAAGGACTAATAGGTGTTAATGGAGAAAATGTCTCTACAGTAGAGAAAGGTGAAGCAGATTATTGTTCTCCACTTCTAGTTTTATGCCCTGAGGCTCCAAAAATGGGTTTTGTGGGCTCTTCTCACACTTACTGAAACAGACAATACTTCATTTGTGTATTAACTCATGGGGTCAGAGTAACAGCAATATGCCCTCCTAAAGGTATTTATATTTTAGGTTGCCTCTAGATAAAAGCAGCAATACTCCTTTGGGATAAAAACAACATAATATTAAAGCCATCACTGAGAATCGATTATATTATCAGACATTATTTGCTATGGACTGAATGTTTGTGTCCTCCCCAAATTTACATGATGAAACCCTAACACCCCAATGTGATGGTAGTTGGAGGTGGGGCCTTTGGAAAATAATTGGGGTTAGATGAGGTCATGAGGGTGGGTGCTCATGATGGGATTCATTCCCTTATCAAAGAGGGGATCTCTATCTCTCCCTGTCAATTTAATCCACCCAATCTATAATAACTTGTTATAGCAGCCTGAAACCACTAAGACACTGTTCTAGAGCAGTTTAATTCTCACAGTGAAATAGGTAAGGAGACTGAGGCACAAGTGACATAATTTACATGTGCAAAGTCACACAGCTGTTAGGTACCAGAGCCAAGATTCAGAGGCCAGCACATGTTTTTTTTTTTTTAAAGGAATTCCTTTATTTTTATTATTTATTTATTTATTTATTTATTTTTGGCTGTGTTGGGTCTTCGTTTCTGTGTGAAGGCTTTCTCTAGCTGTGGCAAGCGGGGGCCACTCCTCATCGCGGTGCGCGGGCCTCCCACTATCGCGGCCTCTCCCGTTGCGGAGCACAGGCTCCAGACGCGCAGGCTCAGCAATTGTGGGTCACGGGCCTAGTTGCTCCGCGGCATGTGGGATCTTCCCAGACCAGGGCTCGAACCCGTGTGCCCTGCATTGGCAGGCAGATTCTCAACCACTGCGCCACCAGGGAAGCCCCAGCACATGTTTTTAAGCATGATAAACATTGGGAAGGAACAGCAAACGGGGCCCTAGGTTGGGTTTCACGGACACTGAGATAGAGATGTACCTGTAGGAGGATTTCAGAGAATGCTCCTGGAACGACATGTGTAATTGAGCATGGGAAGCAGGATTAGGAAGAGGGAGACACAGAACAAGGCAGTCACGGCAGAGGCCTTAGCCTATGTGATGGGCAACACCAGAGCCAGGAGGACCCTTTGAAGATGTCCCAAAATTGAGGGAAGGAAGCCAGGGTTACAGCCTCCTGCCCTCCACTGACCCATCACTGGATGGGGGCTGTCTCCAGGAATGGGGTATACACCTTTGAGTGGTGCAGCATCCTTTAGTTGAGGGCAGGGCTTGAAGAGGGACACAGTTGGGAGCCATCAGCTGCCAAAACTCCCAGCAGGTGGAGGAACAAACCTTCTGTTGGTGAAGGAGCAACCTTGGTGGTCCACCACAGCACCACCTGCACGTAAGGCCATAAATTGGGAAAATTTACCAAATCAAAGAGATTAAGGATAGATGTGTCTCGAGAAACACTGAAAAATCTTATATCTAAAGGAAAGACCTTATATCTAAAGGAAGACATGGGTTTCACCAGGCAGGAAGAGTGACGAGCCTTATGATGAGAGGACGCATCGTGTGCAAGTACTCTGTGAAGTGGTAAGGAGAATTTAAATTGAGCAATTGAAAGAGCCCATGTGATTTAAGTAAAAAGCAAAGTGGGTGCCTGGTGTGGAATGGGACCAGACTATGCAGAGCTTTCAGGCCTAACAGGAAAGAAAAAGGACAGGAGCATAAACTAAAGTAAGTTTGAGCATTTTGTGCGTGAACTCCCATCTGACTTTCTTTGAGAAGGGAAGTGGAGGTGACATGAATACCATGAATGCTTATTTAACTCGATTGGATTAGATTGTATTGGGAAACCGACCCAAATAAAATAAAAAGAATAAATGAAAACACTAAAAATGTGGAGAAGCACACAGAAAAGAACCAAATGAATTAAACCTGGAAAGATACAAGAAAAGAATGATCAACTCTGAACTGTTTTTCCTATCCCTGCTCAGAGCTTCTTGTCATCACATTTAATAAGCCAGAGGCTTGCTGTCTGAGCTCACACCAACAGTGAGACCAAAATCTTAGATCATCTTCTCCAACTGTTGCAACTCCTACTGAAAAACTAAATCAGCATTTCTTAGAGTGGCTATTTTTGAAAGACATGGGATGAATTGTTCCCTAGAGCCTGTTTAAGAATTTGGAAAAAATATAAGGCAATTTAAAAAGCAATAAGCTATTTTAACTCAGCAGTCTGGCCATCTAAAAATGCATCCTGCTCCAGCTTTCAACTCTGTCTCCTTCATCTTTGATTTTCATCTCTGAGAAATGACACTGGGGACTTCCCTGGTGGCACAGTGGTTAAGAATCTGCCTGCCAATGCAGGGGACACGGCTTCGAGCCCTGATCCGGGAAGATCCCACATGCCACGGAGCAACTAAGCCCATGCGCCTCAACTACTGAGCCTACACTCTAGAGCCCGCGAGCCACAACTACTGAGCCCACACGCCTAGAGCCCGTGCTCTGCAACAAGAGAAGCCACCACAATGAGAAGCCTGCACACCACAATGAAGAGTAGACCCTGCTCGCTGCAACTAGAGAAAGCCTGCACGCAGCAACGAAGACCCAACGCAGCCAAAAATTAAAAAAAAAAAAAGAAGAAAGAACACTGGGATGCTTCTCTCCAAATGAATATGTTACTGGAAGTGTCCACAGTGGGAAAGAACAAATCGGAAAATACATATTAAGCTTCTTCATAGACTTCCCGATGGCTGGTTAGTTTAATCTGTACAATTAAAAAACCATTTACCTGTATCCAAGAACTTAACTCAAGAAAACATGCAAAGAGCTTAGGCTCTTAGTAAGAAATAAAATTACAAAATGTACCAATACTTGTAATCCAAGTATAACTGTTAGCATTAAAAATTTAATTTGGGGGCTTCCCTGGTGGCGCAGTGGTTGAGAGTCTGCCTGCCAATGCAGGGGACACGGGTTCGAGCCCTGGTCTGGGAAGATCCCACATGCCGCGGAGCAACTGGGCCCGTGAGCCACAACTACTGAGCCTGCGTGTCTGGAGCCTATGCTCCGCAACAAGAGAGGCCGCGATAGTGAGAGGCCCGTGCACCGCGATGAAGAGTGGCCCCCGCTTGCCGCAACTAGAGAAAGCCCTGGCGCAGAAACGAAGACCCAACACAGCCAAAAATAAATAAATAAATAAATATTTTAAAAAAAAAAAATTTAATTTGATATTTAATTCGGTATTAATTTCATTTTATGACTACAAACACTGTTTCTCAATCATAATACTCTCCATTTCCCATTAAATATTAATTCATGATTTTGAATTATTGCTATACAGTTGTAAATTCTGAGAAGTTAAAAATAAGTAATATTTTCAGGTTTCTATACAAATTTTGAAAAATTCTAAAGACCCTTGGACATCATTTTTTTCATCCAGAGTAAGCCTAAACAGTGTTTAAATAAAATATCTAAGATGCACCCATTAAACATCATATTGTAAATATTCTGGTTCACAGAAAAAAATTGTAGATTATAATGTTAAACAAAAACAGGATAAATTTAATGGATTGAACACACAGAAAGACTTGGATCCTTTCCCAAATTCTATTAAAATGAGAGTAAAGATATTGTTAGACACTGAAACTTAAGAACAAAGGAAAAAGAACAACCATGTTTTGGAAGCTGAGAAACAGAAGAACAAGCGTTTGTTAGCTTGGCCGACTTGAGAAAGGTGAATCTTAAGTCATCACTGGGGAAAATGGAGACAAATAGGATATACATCCAGCATCCTCAAATTAGCAGGACATAAGCACGAAAGTATGAGGCTGAAAGTAGGAATATGGTCTGAAACTCTGCTGAAGAAAGAGACAGATGCCCAAATGTGCACCACATTCATAAAAAGGCTCACACTTTCTATATTCTTTGAGAAGAAAAAGAGGCTGTATCTTAGAAGAGGGAAACTTAAAATCAAAACTATCATTCTCCTGAGAGAGCCAAAAGGAAACAATATAGCCAGGAAACAAGGATGGTATGAAAAAGAAAACATTCACATAAAAGTCCAGGACCAGATGGCTTCACAGGTGAATTCTATCAAACATTTAGAGAAGAGCTAACACCTATCCTTCTCAAACTCTTCCAAAAAATTGCAGAGGAAGGAATACTCCCAAACTCATTCTATGAGGCCACCATCACCCTGATACCAAAACCAGACAAAGAGACTACAAAAAAAGAAAATTACAGACCAATATCACTGATGAATATAGATGCAAAAATCCTCAACAAAATACTAGCAAACAGAATCCAACAACACATTAAAAGGATCATACACCACAATCAAGTGGGATTTGTCCCAGGGATGCAAGGATTCTTCAATATATGCAAATCAATCAATGTGATACACCATATTAACAAATTGAAGAATAAAAACCATATGATCATCTCAATAGATGCAGAAAAAGCTTTTGACAAAATTCAACACCCATTTATGATAAAAACTCTTCAGAAAGTGGGCATAGAGGGAACCTACCTCAACATAATAAAGGCCATATAGGACAAACCCACAGCAAACATCATTCTCAACAGTGAAAAACTGAAAGCATTTCCTCTAAGATTAGGAACGAGACAAGGATGTCCACTCTCACCACTATTATTCAACATAGTTCTGGAAGTCCTAGCCACAGCAATCAGAGAAGAAAAAGAAATAAAAGGAATACAAATCGGAAAAGAAGAAGTAAAACTGTCACTGTTTGCAGATGACATGATACTATACATAGAGAATCCTAAAGATGCCACCAGAAAACTAGTAGAGCTAGTCAATGAATTTGGTAAAGTTGCAGGATACAAAATTAATGCACAGAAATCCCTTGCATTCCTATACACTAATGATGAAAAATCTGAAAGAGAAATTATGGAAACACTCCCATTTACCATTGCAACAAAAAGAATAAAATATCTAGGAATAAACCTACCTAGGGAGACAAAAGACCTGTATGCAGAAAACTATAAGACACTGATGAAAGAAATTAAAGATGATACCAACAGATGGAGAGATATACCATGTTCTTGGATTGGAAGAATCAACATTGTGAAAATGACTATACTACCCAAAGCAATCTATAGATTCAATGCAATCCCTATCAAATTACCAATGGCATTTTTTACGGAACTAGAACAAATCATCTTAAAATTTGTATGGAGACACAAAAGACCCTGAATAGCCAAAGCAGTCTTGAGGGAAAAAAACGGAGCTGGAGGAATCAGACTCCCTGACTTCAGACTATACTACAAAGCTACAGTAATCAAGACAATATGGTACCGGCACAAAAACAGAAACAGATCAATGGAACAAGATAGAAAGCCCAGAGATAAACCCACGCACCTATGGTCAACTAATCTATGACAAAGGAGGCAAAGATATACAATGGAGAAAAGACAGTCTCTTCAATAAGTGGTGCTGGGAAAACTGGACAGCTACATGTAAAAGAATGAAATTAGAATACTCCCTAACACCATACACAAAAATAAACTCAAAATGGATTAGAGGGCTTCCCTGGTGGCGCAGTGGTTGAGAATCTGCCTGCCAATGCAGGGGACATGGGTTCGAGCCCTGGTCTGGGAGGATCCCATATGCCGCAGAGCAGCTGGGCCCGTGAGCCACAACTGCTGAGCCTGCATGTCTGGAGCCTGTTCTCCGCAACAGGAGAGGCCGCGATGGTGAGAGGTCCGCGCACCGCGATGAAGAGTGGCCCCCCGTTTGCCGCAACTAGAGAAAGCCCTCGCATAGAAACGAAGACCCAACACAGCCAAAAATAAATAAATAAATAATTTTTTTAAAAAAATGGATTAGAGACCTAAATGTAAGACTGGACACTATAAAACTCTTAGAGGAAAACATAAGAACACTCTTTGACATAAATCACAGCAAGAGCTTTTTTGATCCACCTCCTAGAGTAATGGAAATAAAAACAAAAATAAACAAATGGGACCTAATGAAACTTCAAAGCTTTTGCACAGCAAAGGAAACCATAAACAAGACGAAAAGACAACCCTCAGAATGGGAGAAAATATTTGCAAACGAATCAACGGACAAAGGATTAATCTCCAAAATATATAAACAGCTCATTCAGCTCAATATTAAAGAAACAAACACCCCAATCCAAAAATGGGCAGAAGACCTAAATAGACATTTCTCCAAAGAAGACATACAGACGGCCACAAAGCACATGAAAAGATGCTCAACATCACTAATTATTAGAGAAATGCAAATCAAAACTACAATGAGGTATCACCTCACACCAGTTAGAATGGGCATCATCAGAAAATCTACAAACAACAAATGCTGGAGAGGGTGTGGAGAAAAGGGAACCCTCTTGCACTGCTGGTGGGAATGTAAATTGATACAGCCACTATGGAGAACAATATGGAGGTTCCTTAAAAAGCTAAAAATAGAATTACCATATGACCCAGCAATCCCACTACTGGGCATATACCCAGAGAAAATCGTATTTCAAAAAGACACATGCACCCCAATGTTCATTGCAGCACTATTTACAATAGCCAGGTCATGGAAGCAACCTAAATGCCCATCAACAGACGAATGGATAAAGAAGATGTGGTACATATATACAATAGAATATTACTCAGCCATAAAAAGGAACGAAACTGAGTCATTTGTTGAGACGTGGATGGATCTAGAGACTGTCATACAGAGTGAAGTAAGTCAGAAAGAGAAAAACAAATATCGTATATTAACGCATGTATGTGGAACCTAGAAAAATGGTACAGATGAACCGGGTTGCAGGGCAGAAGTTGAGACACAGATGTAGAGAACAAACGTATGGACACCAAGGGGGGAAAACTGCGGTGGGGTGGGGATGGTGGTGTGCTGAATTGGGCGATTGGGATTGACACGTATAAAGTGATGTGTATAAAATTGATGAGTGATTAAAAAATAATAATAAAAAAATAAAAAATAAAAAGAATTAAAGAGAAAAAAAAAAACATTCACATAGGGAAGCCCTCCAAAAAAATGCTTACGCAAATTAAAAAATATGACAGTAGAAATGAAAAACTCAATAGAAAATCTGGAAATTTAGTTGAGGCCATCTTTCAGCAATTAGAACAACTCAACGGGGAAAAATTGAGAAGGATAATTAGAAAGTTAGAGGAGTTCAGCAGGTCTAACATGTACAGGAGGGCCAGAGAGAGGAAAAAAGTGAGAGAGGAAGACCAGAGATAAAGTACTTTTTCACATGTAAACACAAGAACGTTTCCTAGAGCTAGAGGACAGGTGCTGCCAGTTTAAAACTGCATAATATGAGAACAGAGACTCAGGCCAAGGCATATTATTCCAAAATTTCAGAAGACTGAGGCAGGTGGAGTTGGGGGGGGGTGGTGGGGGGCGGTGGCAGGAAGAATCTCCAGGTTCTCAGAAAGGAAAAGCAAAACCAAAGACACAACCCCCCTACAAAGAAAAATCACTGGTCACGTACAAAGTTTTAAGAATTTACATGGATTCCAACTTGTCAACCAGTAACAATACTAGAAGTTAAAAGCAATAAAACAATGTCTTCAAAATTATCAAGGAAAATAAATTCCAACATATTTTTATGCCCAGCTTACTATCAATCAGTTAATTTTAAAAGTAGAATAAAGGCACTTTTAGTCTACATGGTCTCAAACATTTTACTTTCTACACACCTCTCTGTTAAGCTACTCTAGAGTCCGAGGATAACCAACTTGCCCTGGTTTACCCACAATTTTCCTGGTTTTAGCACTGAAAGTGCTGCATCTCTGTAAACTCCTCAGTCCCAGACAAACCAGGACAGTTGGTCGACCTACTCTAGATTCATGATGAAAGAGGTTAAAAGCAATTCTCAAAGAGATCAAATTTGGAACTTCCCTGGCAGTCCAGTAGTTGAGATTCCGTGCTTCCGACACAAAGGGCTCAGGTTCGATCCCTGGTCCGGGAACTAAGATCCCACATGCCGTGCAGCCAAAAAATAAATAAATAATCAAAAAAAAAATTTTTTTTAAAAGATCAAATTTATCCTTTAGTAACTTAACTGCCCATCCCAAAACGTCCACAGTCTTTAAAAGAAAAAAAAAAAGCAATGAAAGATGTAAACTCTCACGACGTCTTCCTAGAGCCAATAAAAAACAGTAGACATGAAAACAGCAGGAAAATGTAATCCATATGGGGGAGGGGAGGGGAGGCGGGGAATGTGCCAACAAAAACAGATGAGAGGGCTTCCCTGGTGGCGCAGTGGTTGAGAATCTGCCTGCCAATGCAGGGGACACGGGTTTGAGCCCTGGTCTGGGAAGATCCCACATGCCGCGGAGCAACTAGGCCCGTGAGCCACAACTACTGAGCCTGCGCGTCTGGAGCCTGTGCTCCCCAACAAGAGAGGCCGCGATAGTGAGAGGCCCGCGCACCGCAATGAAGAGCGGCCCCCGCTTGCCGCAACTAGAGAGAGCCCTCGCACAGAAACGAAGACCCAACACAGCCATAAATAAATAAATAAATAAATAAACTTGAAAAAAGGCCACAAGCAAAAATTTAAAAAAAAAAAAAAAAAACAGATCAGAAATGACCAAAATGACAGAATTAGTTGAAAAGGACATTAAAACACTTTGTATAAGTACATTCAATAGGATTGAGGTTTTAAAGAAAAACACAAAAAATAATAAAAAGAGAAATATAAGATATAAACAAGAAGCAAGTGGGAATTTCAGAGATGAAAAATGTAAGATCTAAAATGAGTATTTCACTCAATGGACTTTACAGCAAATTAGATACTTCAGAAAGAAAAGATCAGTGAACTTGAAGCCATAGCAACAGAGGCTACCCAGACCCTTAAAAAATTCTTGCAGCTTCCTCTGGTGCTTTTGGGAAACCCAAGCCATCATATGAGAAGTCAAGATGTTCTTCTGGGGAGACCACGTGGAGAAACCACATAGCGATGCTACAGAGAGGAAAAGCGGACAAACTATATAAAGCTGCCGAGAGGCCTCGCTGCCCTAGCATCTCAGTCAATCCTCCAAATGAATCCAGCCTCAGCTGCCATGTGACCACAACTACATGGGAAATTCCCAAGCCAGAACTACAGAAGAACTGCCCAGTTGAACCCAATCAAACCACACAACTGTGAGAGATAATAGAATAGTTATTGTTTTAAGCCATTTAGAAAAATAGAAGAAACATATAGGTCAACAGGAATTTTCCAACTTTTTGGAGACATTTGGATGGCAAACCATAGGCAGTCACAGCGTTTAACAATTGTCATTGAAACATGTGACCACAATGTGCAGCCTTACTTTTTAGCTCACCCTCACCAATCCTGTCTTTCTACTAAAGCTAACCCCATCCTATCACCCCCAACCTTCCCTCTGAAGTGCACTTCCCAGCTCTTTTCTAACACAAAGAACCTCTTTCTCTGTTTCCACCGGCACCATTTTGAACCACACCCTCCAGAAACAGAGAGTGTGTGTCTGACAGGTTGGGGCAGAGTGGTGGGGGGAAGGGATTCCATTCGCATTACCCAGATGTTGAAAAAAGGCAGGGGAAGGAAGACACCCTCTCTTGGTCTAAGAAGAAAAGAATACTGTTTCAGGGCTGGGAAGTAAAAAAAAAAGTAGATCTCAAGGTTGGGTACATAATGGAGCAAAGAGGTGCACCTAGAAAATAAGACTGCAGCTAGGTGACCTGGAGTATGGAATGCTTAGTCCCTGTATATAGAATGGAAACCTGTAACATCAGCATCTCTCTATGTCAGTTATATTTTGAGTTAAGTTGACTTCTGGAGATCCAATCACCATTTTTAGCATCTGTTTCCATAGGAAAATGTGTTTCCTATGAAAGCAATCTATTAATGATCCGATACTTTGAAAGCTCACATTTGTAACATCACAAAGCCCAGTAATGCATCAGCCAAATTGCAAAAGTTCACTCCTACAGATAACCAGTATTTCATAAATCAGGGTTAAATCAGACGGGGAAAGATGGCTCATAACTCTTCAGCATATCGCTCCCTGCTTAGCACCTCCTTTTCTTGCCACTGTTCTAATGTATTCTATCGCTTTTCTCACTCATGGCTTATCTCACTATATAGTTTATAAGCACAGAGCTGGCCAAGGACCATCACTCATACTCCTCCCAACACTTTTAGGCCAAGTCTGGCACCTCACAAGCTATCCCTACACTTAAGAATTTAATTTCTGAAGAGTTTGGATTCATTTCACCAGTTCGTATTATATGCTGGTACAAAACCATAGTTCCTTGTGGTTTCCCCTCAAAGTACTCAGGCACACACAACACATACCTAAGAGAGCTCACTTCTGAGTGGACCGACACGCACTGCAGTCTCATAAAGATAAAGAAACCTAAAAAAAAAAAATAAAAGAAAAGAAAGACAGAAAGAAACCTGGGTCGCCCCAATGCGAGAACTTGTCCCAGCCATAAAGCAGGATACCTAGGGCCACCTTGGAACCACACTGCACAGAGTAGATCAGAGCCTCTGCATGACACAGAAAAAAAACATTAAAGCCAAATAAACCATAGCAGACAGTAACAGTAACTTCAGAGACTCCAGAAATTAGCTGGTACAATCTAGGAGATGTCTGAAGAGAGAGGAAGAGGAGAATTACTATCATTTTCTAGGGCAGACCATGGGGGTATCCTGGGCTTCAAGAACCCGGATAGGTTTGGAGAGAGAGTACCAACTATGCAAAGAGCCCCTGAGAAGTCAGCTGCTGCAACTGGGGCGGGAAGAGCCTTAGAGGGTGTGGACATGTGGGAAGCGCACTGCACTGGGGGCTTCGGGCACCATCAGCGAGACTTGCTCTGGGCGGAACTCCTTGTTTCAGAGGCTCTGCAGGGACGCTGTGAGGGAACAGGCAGCCCAGTAAATTCTCACTTCATCTGTCCTCGTATCTTTGATTTTCAGGGCTCAGCAAGTTGCCCTCATCTGTGTTTTGCTCATTGCTTCACCTCCTCTCAACCCTGTTTATGTTTTATTTTACCCACTAAATATTCAGCACTCGTTTTTTGGGGTTTTTTTTTTTAGTAAATTTATGTATTTATTTATTTATTCTTGGCTGCAGTGGGTCTTCGTTGCTGCGTGCAGGATTTCTCTAGTTGCGGCGAGCAGGGGCTACTCTTCGTTGCGGTGCGCGGGCTTCTCATTGTGGTGGCTTCCCTCATTGCAGAGCACAAGCTCTAGGCGCGGGGGCTTCAGTAGTTGCAGCACGCGGTAGTTGTGGCACACATGGACTGAGTTGCTCCGCGGCATGTGGGATCTTCCCGGATCAGGGATCGAACCCGTGTCCGCTGCATTGGCTGGCAGATTCTTAACCGCTGCGTCAGCAGGGAAGTCCTCAGCACTAGTTTTTGCTTCACACAAAATCACAGTCTCCAGCTATTGACTGAACATGATACTGTGGATCAAGGAAAAGAGAATGATCTAGCAGAACACTGTAGGGTGAAGATGCCAACAGCAGCAGAAGACGAGGAGCCCTGCCAATTGCACCTTTCGATAAGTTCATCAGATGGCATCTGCAGAGATCTGTAGATTTATAGCCTCCTCATTCTTTTAAAAGAACACACCACATATTTAAAAATCAAAATGCATGCTTTATAGCATGAACTTTTCACTGAGTCAAAAGTTAAATGCAAGACAAGGATAGAGTTTCATGCCAACAATTAAGAGAGAGAGGAGCAAAACGTCTGTAAGTGGTCCTCTGGACTCGGAGTGGTGGTGGAACGATCCAGTGTCCACTCACTGGGTGGGGGAGAGGCAGGTTACGGCAGTAGGGTGCTCTCTGAATTGAATTTACAAAATTCACCAAGATATATTATGTAGTTACAATGATGAAGCATCAACATGAGTATTTATGTCTGAGTTGGGAGCATCTGTGGAGATTTGGGGATATACCATACACATCTAGAAGAGATGAGACTATAAGTTAAAGCCAAAGTCTTAAGTATTCTGAAAAAGGTATTACTTGAAGTTGAACTGTGATAAGAAGTTATCATATTTGGAGTATATATTTTTTCACTCAGAGACAATTCTGTATGAGAGAAGCTGACTCCAGGAAGCCCTGCAAAAAATGATGATGGTCCTTTCCCAAAGTTTTTTCATCAACTACTCTTTGCTCATCCTTCACCATATCCCTTGTTCTCTCATCCTGTCCGTGTATGAATTTCCTGAGACAGGGAGGCCCAATTGATTAGAAATGTCTCCAGGTCACTGGGCAACAAAGGGGCTCAGAGCACTGCTGGAAGGGGAGCTAAGATAATTACAAATCACCTGGGTAGCGCAGGGTCGATGCTACCACTGAGGTGCCTAATTCCACTGGAACACAGAAAGGAAGACATGAACTCCTGCTGGTGGACAAAGGAGGGTGCCAGCCACTTCTTCTGGACCGTGACCACCTGGAGGGGTATCAATAGGCAGACTTTAGCATCAAAAATTATCAATTTTTGATTTAATTTAAGAATGGTTGAAGAAAATACAATCTATTAGGGGAAGAGAAAACCAGTGGAAAACGTTAGAATTGTTTTCAATATCTGAAGGACTGCCAGGTTGAGAAGGATGAGTGTTTGCTTCGAGGTCCTCCAGAGAGAAAACTCAAGATGTACCAAGGGAAAAATGCAGAAAGGCAAACCTGAGCTTCACAACATAAATTCATTTCTACCAATTTAGGACTGAAAATATTGTAAAAAAGACTATCTTTTCCTTCAAAAGCTACATGCAGCAAAGAGACCAATAGAAAGAGCGTATTCTCCACATAAACAGTCACCTCACCTAGATAACTGCTGGAAAACATAAAATGTTAAATATATTTTTGTAAACACGTTAATTACAAATGTTAAAAGGCAAATATTCCATTAAAACATAGACGTTTACTCTATTGTGGTTGTTTTCCCCCAGTAGGTAATCAAGTCTTGCAGATGAGAAAACCAGCCAAAAGTTATCTGGATAAGCATTGATCAATTATGACATCCCACAACAGAATAATAAGAAGAAAACTGAGTTCAGATGAGTTAAAAAATATGTCATCAACCACTTTGATGACAAATTCAGTATTCATACATTAGGCGACAGGAAAGAGCCCAAGGAAGGAATCTGACACTTTTTGACATCCCTGCTGGCACACACATTCTTCAGAACTCCGGAAAGACCTATTTCTCCATAACCAGGTCAAGTATCATTGATAGGTGTATTTCGTAAGTATGGGAAAGGCATTGAGATTTACAAAAAACACAGTAGATCTTCTTCCTTATGTCACAGTGGAGCTGTGATATATTCCAAGGGCAGACACTCACTCTAATCATTTGAAACAAAGGGACAGACTCATTCATCCAACTAATCAATATGCATTCCCTGGTCCAGAAAAGAAGTATAAATCAGTGGCTGCTCCATGGTCAGTTTTCTCATCTACCCCTCCTCCTGGCCAAAGGAAGGGGGAAAGTGGAACATGTGTCAGTGTGAAAATGACTCGGGCTTTTATATCGACAGACTCAGCCACTGGGCTGCAAATTCTCCATGGAAGCTGAGCTCAGATCAATGTTGCTGATGGTAAGGAAGGGGAGTTTGTGGGGCCTGGGTATTTATTACTTTTCACCTAATCACAGCGTGTGGATTGCAAAAGATGCTGCTGTTTGTTAGGGAACCAAAAAAAATCATGCCAAGTGTGCATCTGGCCATCTAGCAAGATGCACATTCCCTTAAAGGAAGTACTTGGCTTGTATCTTGCGCTGTTTAAAGTCGACCAGTCACTCCATTTTTGATGAGCACCAAACAGGTATCAGATAGTACTAAGTTTCTGCTCTCTGCCCCGTTATAACTGCTCCCCATCCCTCGTCAGCAAACGGCTTCAGGGCTTTGTAAGGGTGCCTCTGCGGCTGCGCGCTGGACAGACCCCGCCCCCCGCCCCCGCATGCTGTGTGGCGGGACACTGCCTCCCCCGCTTCCTTCCTCCGTGTGCGCATGCTCATACATCGCGCATCCTTATCAGCCTGCCTCCTCCTCAGTCACAGCACTGACCCGAGGAAAGCATCTGAAGATATAAAAACTGCCTTTTCTGGCTCACTAGGCCACGAGCAGATTTCTTTCACCTTTGTGCTGGACCCTGAGATATGCTGCCCAGACACCCCTGCAAGGGAGGGCTCGCTGCCCCGGGCTGAGAATGCTGTCAGCCTATGGAGACCGCCTCAGCTGCAGAGCTGCCTGGCCCAAGCTCATGCATCTCCCCAGGGTGGCCTATATCTAATGGCTGTTAGATGCTTAAGTGTAAAGTCCTGGCCCTCTATGCGCGGCTCTGGACAATTCTGAGCGGCTATTCTAGCCCTAAAGCTCCCCATGGGTTCCGGCAAGAGTACTGCTGGGCCTGGACTGCCGCTCAGATTCTCCACGTCCTAATTTTTCCCCTCCCTTCAACAACTGTTGGTCCCAAGGTCACTCCTTATTAAGCATCCTGCTTAATAAACTCAGGGTGTGCTTCCTAAAGAACCCAACCTGGGACTTCCCTGGCGGTCCGGTGGTTAGGACTCCACACTTCCACTGCAGGGGGCACCGGTTTGATCCCTGGTCGGGGAGCTAAGATCCTGCATGCTGCGTGGCAGGGCCAAAAAAAAAAAACATTTTCTCATTCCTTATCTGCCACTGGATCTATTTTTCTTAAAAAAGAAAAATAGGGACTAACCCCACATAGCACTTTTTAGTACAAATTGGAAGACTTGGGCAAGCGATCAGTTCACTAGGGAGAGGAATTATATGATCCTTACCCTTAAATGTATTCTCTGGGATCTCACGGGAGAGAGAACATTATTACATGTGGGGCAGCTCTAATTACAAGAAATAACTGCAGATAAATACAAGGTAGCTCCCCCACCTCAGATGACAAATTTTACCGAGAGACAAAGCCACCCTGTGAAAAACGCCAATGTTTTCATCTCCACAACATTGCAAGGAAGTGTCAAGTCCAAAAAAAATCAACCCAAGGAAAAGCACATTTGACAAATACCTGCTAACAGGAGCTAGTTATTCCACCTGCAATGGAGTTTTAATCAATAAAACAGGAAACATACCATAGATTTAATACCCACAGATATACTTATCTGCTAATAGTCAGTAAAAGTCTCTAAGATCAGAGTGAATAAAGTGTAGTGGGAGCGCAAAGGGAAAGCATCTTTCCTAAAGGCTATATAACTTGAGGGCATAGTCCAGATCTGAGCATTACTGCTTAAGTCCATATTCTATAATTCCTTGTGACTGATGGATATTCATTGTTAGTAATTTCTAATTCCATTAGAGTCACCTGGAGAGCTTTAAAAATACTGACACCAAGTTCCACTAACAAAAGTTGATTTCATTGGTCTGGGTAGCCCAGGAATCAGGATTTTTAAAAGCAGGGTCTAGGTTATTCTCATGTACAACCAAGGTTTGAGAACCATCATTCATAGGCACTTAAGATGTAGCTGCTCATGTTTTCCCTTAAATCTCACCAGCTCAGTTACCCTGTGTTGATGCATCTCTTCCTCACTCAGTCACTCCTTTGCAAGTATTTCTATAAGGCGACAAGAGGTGCCTCACAGTTGCTCCCAGCTATGAAGCAGACTCTGATGTTTTGCCTTCTATGGTTCCAGTAATGTCACCCTTGAGCCAGTGTTCTGTACTCCTGGGGAGGGCTCCTGTTGTGAGTCCTCCCTCCCAGGAAAGTCACAGTCTGCCAACTGGCACTGTCCTCAAGACCCCCATTACTGTGCAAAACCTCCTGTGAATTGTCAGCATCGTCTCCAGGCCCTGGTGTACAATATCGCACAGAGAATTTGTTTGAAAACAGTCTTTATGTCCATGAGACAAGCTGCTATTTAAATAGTCAGGATAAATCCCTTGGGATTCCCAAATCCCCCCTCATTATCCTCCAAACCTATTTGAAAGCACAGCCTCTATTTCACTGTAAATTTCCTCTCTGTTTTGATGAATCCCAGTTAACTCGTCTTCTCAATTTCTCATTTCTCTTCGTTCTTCTCACCTATCTTATGGGCACATATATCCCTTATTTTCCAATCTCAAGAGCAATTCTGCATCTATGAGTTTATCCTATAAAAATGCACATAGGATTTTTTGCATAATGTTGAATATTCAAGGATGCTCACATGCAATGTTATTAGCACTAGCAAATAATTAGCAAACACCTAAGTGTCTCTCAGTAAGGCAATGGTTAATAAATCCATGGTATCCCCATCCTAGAAGTAACTAATAATACTAGAAATAAGAAGGTGTATCTGTCTGTGCCTACATGGAAAATTTCTGATAGATATTTTTTTAAAAAAAGAAAGCAAGCTGAATTGAATGAAGAAATAGATATTCTGAAGAGACCAATCACTAGAAGTGAAAAAGAATCTGTAATATAAAAAAAAAAAACCCTCCCTACAAACAACAGCCCAGGACCAGATGGCTTCATAGGTGAATTCTACCAAATATACATAGAAGAACTCATACCGATCCTTCTCAAACTCTTCCAAAAGATTGAAGAGGAAGGAGGTAACACTCCCAAAGACATTCTATGAAGCCACCATCACCCTGATACCAAAACTAGACAAAGATACCACCAAGAAAAGAAAATTACAGGCCAATACCTTTTTTTTTCTTTTTTTCTTTTTGGCTGCACTGCATAGCTTAAGGGATATTAGTTCCCTGACCAGGAAATGGCCAGACTACCCAAAGTGATCTACAGACTTAATGGGATCCCTATCAAAATATGCAAGACATTTTTCATGGAACTAGAATAAATAATCCTAAAATTTATATGGAACCACAAAAGACACAGAATTGCCAAAGCAATCCTGAGGAACAAGAACAAAGCTGGAGGCAATACCCTTCCAGACTTCAGACAATACTACAAAGCTACAGTAATCCAAACAGCATGGTACTGGCACAAAAACAGACACACGGATCAATGGAACAGAATAGCGAACCCAGAAATAAACCCACACACTTACAATCAATTAATCCTCGACAAAGGAGGCAAGAATATACAATGGAAAAAAGACAGTCTCTTCAACAAGTGGTGCTGGGAAAGTTGGACAGCCACATGTTAGAACACACCCTCACACCATGCACAAAAATAAACTCAAAATGGCTTAAAGACTTAAACATAAGACATGACACCATAAAACTCCCAGAAGAAAACATAGGCAAAACATTCTCTGACATAAATCATACCATACCACTGTTTTCTTAGGTCAGTCTCCCAAGGCATAGAAACAAAAGCAAAAATAAACAAATGGTACCTAATCAAACTTACAAGCTTTTGCACAGCAAAGGAAACCATAAACAAAACAAAAAGACAACCTACAGACTGGGAGAAATATTTGCAAATGATGTGACTGACAAAGGCTTAATTTCCAAAATATACAAACAGCTCATACAGCTCAAAAACAAAAAACAAACAACCCAATTGAAAAATGGGCAGAAGACCTAAATATACATTTCTCCAAAGAAGACATACAGATGGCCAACAGGCACATGAAAAGATGCTCAACATCACTATTTATTAGAGAAATGCAAATAAAAACTACAATGAGGCACCACATCACACCACTCAGAACAGCCATCATTAAAAAGTCTATAAATAACAAATTCTGGAGTGGGTGTGGAGAAAAGGGAACCCTCCTACACTGTTGGTGGGAATGCAAGTTGGTGCAGCCACTATGGAAAACAGTATGGAGGTTCCTCAAAAAACTAAACTTAGAGTTGCCATATGATCCAGCAATCCCATTCCTGGGCATATATCCAGACAATACTATAATTCAAAAGGATACATGCACCCTTATCTTCATAGCAGCACTTTCCCAATAACCAAGACATGGAAACAACCTAAATGTCCATCGACAGAGTAATGGATAAAGAAGATGTGGTACATATATACAGTATATGGCTGGAATATTTCTCAGCCATAAAAGAACAAAATAATGCCATTTGCAGCTACATGGATGGACTTAGAGATTATCATACTAAGTGAAGTAAGTCAGAAAGACAAATACCATATGATACCACTTATATGTGGAATCTAAAATATCACACAAATGAACTTATCTGCAAAACAGAAACAGACTCACAGACATAGAGAACAGACTTGTGGTTGCCAAGGGGGGAGGATGGGATAGGGATGGATTGGGAGTTTGGGGTTAGCAGATGCAAACTATTATATATAGAATGGATAAACAACAAGGTCCTACTGTATAGCACAGGGAACTATATTCAATATCCTGTGGTAAACCATAATGGAAAAGAATATAAAAAAGAATGTATACATATGTTTAACTGAATCACTTTGCTGTACAGAAGAAACTAACACAACATTGTAAATCAACTATTCTTCAACGAAGAAAGAAAGAAAGGGAGCTGCAGAATACTATGTATAGTATACCCCATTATGTAAAAAAAAGTACAAAATTAGTTGTCTATCTAGAAACAAAAATACATACACATATATAAACACATACACATATACATAGATATGCACACAAATGCACAGAAAAAGAGGTATGGAAGAGCCTTCCAAACTACTCACAGTGACACATGCAAGGAGTCCCGCAGAACTGAGAATGGGATGGGATGAAGGAAAACTTACACTGAAGTCATTTCTACAATTCCTGCACTCTTTACCTACATTTACAAATCGTTTTGGAATTGTTTTTAAATTAAATGAGAAAATTACCCACCCAGATATGGTAATTAGGTCATTAGTAAGTTTGGCAAGATCTTCAGCGCCCTGGTGGGGTGAGGGCCAGAAGACAGTAGTTGATGGGGAGATCATCTCCAAACCTTCTTGTTGCACCATTTTAATATGGTAAATCTACTGTCACACACCCAAAGATGCATCCTGGCTTACAGAACCTGAAGCTTATACAATTTGGGGATGTCTAAGAAAAAGAAAGTTAATAATATAAAATTTTATTTGAATAAGAAAACACAAATGTCAAAAACATCAGAAAATATTTATTATTTGTCTGACACACCTTCAATAATAATTTTCCAGATATTCGCATCTGGCTCTGGACATTCATGCCTTTCTCCTCTCACCACTTCTGATGCCCAGAGCCAAAGGATGTGATTCTATGACCACAGATTTTCTGGCCCTGTGCTTTCATGTCATGATGCGAAGTGGGTCAGCTAGTGGGTGGTAAGAATATTCCTGGAAGACATTCCTATACTGGTATGACCAGCAATAATTTAACTATACATGGAAATGACCACAAACCACACAACATATATTATTAACCCTAACCAAATGTATGTCCGAATCAACTTCTCTTTAGCTGGATTCCCAAAATGCCTGTGACCTCTCCATCACTCCCTGACAGGAGGTGTGACAGTGAGACCAGCCTTTGTGTGTGTGATCAAGAATAATCTCGAGAATATTAAGTTCTTAATAGGGGAGAGCATCATGAATATAGGTAAAAGAGTGAAATGGGCAAAAACAATACAGGACATTTTTGTCTAGTGTACCATTCCAGGCTACTGGAGGTGAAAATAACCCATATATACTGGTTGTATCACAAATCTCTTCTAGTAGTTTAGCAGCTGGGATATTTCAAGATGCCACAATCCAACCACCTCCCCTCTATAAAGATTTGACAGCATCACTTTCTGTATAAAAACCTGTGATATGGCTTAACTGCTCTAGAATTGAGTCCTGATTTCCAAAGCTTGACCCTCAAAACTTTCATAATTTGGTCCTGTCCAAATTTCACATCTCCCCATCTACCCCCAGGGTATCCCCACCCTACCCACACCCATCTACATAAGGGATTATCTAGACAAAACGCCCTTCCATATCCCACTGACTTTCCAGAATATTTGTCCTTTCCTCTTCTTTCTGTCAGTAAAAAACCTTACTTATTATCCTACAAGACTCAACTCAAATACTACCTTCTAGCTAAAGCACAGCACAGTCTATCTCATTGGAATTCACTGCTTCCTCTTCAGCCTCCCAAGGCATTTTGCACAGGATTCTATCATTACACATAACATAACACACAGCACGGTCAGGCCTGGAGTTGTAATTGTACCCATGTGGTCTCTATGGCACCCAGGTGGATCTTACTGATCATTGGTCTGCATGTGGGGAGCAAGTGATCAATAAATCTTTGTAGACTTGAATTAGGCTGGATAATTGCAAAATTATGTCACTGAAAGTCAGTCTTGTTAGAAAGCCTATGAAATGTCAAATGTGGCCTTTAATGAAGGTTGTATAAGAGAACTACTAAGCAGCTACTGTACCCTAGTGTTAAAAGATATTTCTTTGGAAAAAAAAAAAAAGTTAAAATCATGACTGTCATACAAGTGTACAATGAACACTTGCAAAAGAATTTATTTAATTCATTAATTAATGAGGGAACCAGTAAGAAGTTAAAATTTGTTCAAAGAATTCTGAGAAGACATGCATATAGAGGCAGTGAGGGATACTGAAATGAGTTTACAAATAGATGTAAAACTGGTGAACAGCCCCAAGGCAAGTATGGCACCAGAAAAAATTTATTTACATCTTTATGGACAATAATCACTTGCATTACTATCAGTTTCCCACAACTTACAGAGTTGTAAAATGGCTCAAACATATGACCTGGAAGAGTACACTAGAAGGACATCCATTTATCATTTTTGCTCCTTTCAAAGTCTTTCACATTTCCTAACTGCTTCCCTCCCATGATCATAATAAGTTCAAAGATTATTCTTGATCACAAAAAAGGCAGTCTCATTAGGACTGGCCTAGCAACTCACTACTTGTTAATTGCCTCTTTACTTGTCAATCACCTCCATTAAAATGCCAACTTCCGAAGGAAAAAGCCCAAAGCTGTCTTTGTTTTAAATATTAATTCTTGTTTCAATAAATTAATATTTTCTTTGTTTTGTTGGAAGATATTGGTCAAGAAAAGCCACCATTAATGTGTTTGTTCCCTCGAGTAGAATATTTGTGAGCTGCAGAAGCTAATGAAATTTCTTTTCCAAATATGTCTTTATCTAGAAAAACGAGCTCTTTAGCATTAGGGAGTAATGACCTAGTTTGCTAAATTGTTTAATATCAATGTGCTCAAGCACTAACGAACATAGAACAGCTCTGATATGCTTGTTGAAAGTTAGAAACATTACACTTACAACTAAATCCAGCTTTACCATTTGGTCAAAAGGAATTTCAACCATATTCCTACCACTGTTCTTGAAATCTACTAGCAGTCTCCTACACCTGTTTATAAAGAGATCAATATAAAGATCCAATTAAGAGATGCTCACTGTGTTTCTATAAAAGGTTTGACATATAGAGGGACTCTACACCTGAAAAAACCATTTGTTATGTGTAATTATAATAGAAAATACTGGAAAACTTTTAAATGCCCAACCAGAGGAATACAGTTTTGGAAAAAGGCGATTCATTAATAACATGTATTGTCATGCAGTTATTTTAAAATGATCATATTGAAAACTATGCTTCCAAAAGGAAAAATATACGATCCATTAAAATGAAATAGAACATAAAAGATTTATACCTACCTAAAAGTATATAATCATTGGAACAAGGCTTGAACAGTAATAATGCATATTGAAAAGAATTGTATTATAGGACACATTTTCTATTTTTGACATTTCCTTTGTGTCGTTACATCAATGTGTTAGACATTTTTTTAAAAGAAAGGAAGGAAAAAAGAAATGGTATTCTATAAAGTGTCTTTAGTAGCCTGTGATTTGGGTCCTTGTAAAAGCGTAAGGTAAAGGGTTTCATTATGCTTTGTTTTGCTAACAGACATCTGATGTCCTTCTCCTGGTGTGATTTTCATTATAGCTATTTTCAAAGTGCTTGAATCAGGATTACTTAGTAAGAGGCTTCTTGTTCTTTCAGTCACTAACACAATTCGGCCTGAAATGCAGAATTCATCACTTTGTTGGGTCCTTTAAGGGCTGGGCCACCATGACCTTGAAAATCCCCAAAGAGAATGAATTGGACTTTAATGATACCACCATTCAAACAAGGGGTCTTGGATTTATCATCTGCCCTCCAACCCCACACCTTCCACAGGGCACAGGACCTAAATAGATTGATGTGACCTGACTATGCATGTTTGCGGGGAGTGACCTTATTAGACTGAAGTCTTGCCCACTTGACTCTTCCATGCAAGTCGGCAGGTGCCAGGAAACAAGCTCTGGGGCAGTGCTGTGTTCTTACTAAAAACAGCTTTGTGGAAGATATCCCACTGCTCAAATGACATTTTGTGGCAAAAGGAATACTCCCAAACAGATTTATATTCTGTGAAACGTATAAACACCTGTTTTACGAAATTGAGTTATTTGTAAGTGAGGTGGATGGACCTAGAGTCTGTCATACAGAGTGAAGTAAGTCAGAAAGAGAAAAACAAAGACCGTACGCTAACACATATATATGGAATCTAGAAAAAAAAAAAAAGGTTCTGAAGAACCTAGGGGCAGGACAGGAATAAAGATACAGACGTAGAGAATGGACTCGAGGACACGGGGAGGGGGAAGGGTAAGCTGGGACAAAGTGAGAGAGTGGCATGGACTTATATATACTATCAAATGTAAAATAGCTAGCTAGTGGGAAGCAGCCGCATAGCACAGGGAGATCAGCTCGGTGCTTTGTGACCACCTAGAGGGGTGGGATAGGGAGGGTGGAAAGGAGACGCAAGAGGGAGGAGATATGGGGATATATGTATATGTATAGCTGATTCACTTTGTTATAAAGCAGAAACTAACACACTATTGTAAAGCAATTATACTCCAATAAAGATGTTAAAAAAAAAAACACCTGTTTTAGACATCCACAACACACTCTTTGAGGAGCAAGCACATATAATGCAGTAAACGATAGCTCGTATTTATACATTTCCTTGGTGATTTCTTAGTGCTTATATTCGCTCCCTCGTCTCCTCTCATGTTTTGTCTGAAAGCAGGAGACTACGTGCTGGAGTGCTTTGGGATCTGTCCTTTTACTTCTATACACGCAGTAAATACTATGTTGAGTGTCGGGTGCATAAAATATCAAATTGGGTCTAGAGACTCACACTCTGAAGTGGGGGGGAGGGGAGTATTGTGTCCACCTCTCACGAGTAGATACAGGCTCTCAACCAAAATGTGGTTCAGACGCTGAGGCTGATGATGCCACAAACTCACCAAGAAGGTATGGACAGATTTACTGCTCACAAAATGAAGCCCTGTGTGGACAGCTGCGTGGATCCTAAGCTTGGCTAAGCTTGGCCCTGAGAGAGGAGAAAAAAGGCTGGACTGGGGTTCTGTGTTGGTTACGGGGTAGGGAAGGGGTCAGGTCCCTGCCCACGGGCCAGGACTTGCGCTGTTTGAGCATCACGCTGCTGCATGTAAGGAAGGCCCTGGACTTTCTCATCACCCTTCCAAATGTGGGGCAAAGGAGAGGGAAAAGCGATGGGGATGAGAAGCTATCAACAGGCCAACATCAAAATGGAGTCAGACTCTTTATTACAGGGGGATGAAGAAACAGTAATTTAAAATAAGTACATATTCTCTGCCTGTTCCTATGAAAAACTCCTGCCCCCCCAAACTGTTCCCTTTAAAGACACTTGCCCCCTCCAAACTGTAAATTGGAACTTACAATCTAGTACAGAAAGCAGTAAGTAAAGCAACCATTAGAATTACAGAGAAAGCGCAAGAGCAGATCTATGCATGGTTAACTAGAGCAAGCAGATGAGAGGGATGTATAAGTAGGAGCTGGGAAGGCGCACCTGGCACCACGTTGTGGAGAAGTGGAAGGCGGGAAGGCAGGAAGGCATTTTTGGCCAAGGAAACAGGATGTGCAGAGGCGTGGGAGAAAGAGAGCACGACCCACCGAGATTTTCAAGAGCTCAGGTGGGGCTACAGTGTAAACGAGGGCCGAGAAATGAGGCTGGAAGTTTCCATCCAGAGTAGGTCAGGAACAACCTTGAGAACAATATCCTAGAAAGAAGGTAAGGCGTTAGATTTTAAATTAAAAAGCAACAAGATTCCAGCTGCATTTTAGAAAAATCACCTTGCAGCCAACTGAAGGATGGATGAGCTGGAGAGCAGAGGAGAACCCAGAATACTCATGAGAAGATGTTACACGGATGCAGGAATGAGATGAGAAACTGACCGAGGGCAGTCAGCCGCGGGCAGGGTGCGGAGGTGAGAGGGAAGATCCTAACGAGGGGGCTGCCGCAGCACCTGTGCTTGCGCACACGGCCTCGAAGGGTAGGGGGTGGAGAGGAATTACAGCGCAGAGGGAATTACAAGTGACTCCCAGCCTTCCCACCCGGCAGAGAAGGCAGAAAAACATGTTTTGAAACAGCTGAGTGTGAGTTGCCTGGGTGACTTCCAGGCGATATCCAAAAAGCAAGAGGGGTAACGAGAGTGGAGATGGTGACATCAAACCACTCTCGGAGAAGGCGGGGTGAGGCCCTTCCCCTTCTGAAAGTACAAAAAGCTCTGTCTCATGACACCTCACAAAATAAAAACATTGCTCCTCAGGATAGTGATATACTCAAGAGCCTTTGCATGGGGCAAAAAAGTGTGTTGAGAGCCAAGTATATCCAATAATACTTCCTTAAATGTTTATTTTAGGAACCAGCTTATACACTTGTCTTTACTGAAAAAAATTTTTCACATACTTTTAATGGTGATATCACTGGCAGAATATAGAAAATCCCGTCAAGAAGTCAGAAAATAAAGTTTGAGCCATGCACAATTATTAGTTGTTGCCTAATTGAGAAGCAGCACAAATACACAGACATAAGTGCACACTGTATTAAAGGGTAAATGAGGAAAAGTAGGTCATCTCCCAAATCCAGAACCCCAAGCCTCCTCTCCAGATGCAATGAATATTGCCAGCTTCTTGTGCCTTTTCCCATATATCTGAATTGCTTTGCTGTGAACGCAACTGGCCTTACAAGTAATCTTTCAAAGGGATTTACCTATTAAGAAATCTATTTTCCAGTTTCAAGACCCACAGAGCCAGAACCGCCCCATAAGTAAGTTAAACAGCTGAGAAATAGATCAAAGTAACCAATGGCTCTTAGACTGGGTTGGGTCAGTTTTTACTAGTTGAGTGATTTATTGTCTGTTTTTATCTCCAGCAAAGTTTCAGCTTCTTCCATCAGGCGAAGCGACCACCTGTCTTCCCCCAGAGCTCTGAAAAATGTCTTACCTTGGAACCAACCAACAACAGCACTACTTAACAGGGAAAATCTAAGACTGCAAGAAAGATGCTTAAGCAGAGTCTGTCTCCGCCTTAATTTGAGCTAAGACTCTCTGCCAGGAAAGAAAGTGCTTTGAGAGATGCTTTTACTTAGTTTTTTCTATTTCCAAAACAAGAGTCAAGGAAATAAATCAGGGTAACAAAATACTTCAATCCTAAAATTTTTTATGAAATTGTTATCCTATTATCCTTTTATATATGAGATGCTTGAATAAAGCAAAAAATGTCTAAACTTTTCTGATTATAAAAGATACTGACATTGTAGAAAATATGAAAAGCCCAGAAAACAGAAGAATATTAATCATTATGTCACAACCCCAAGATAACCATTGTTAATATCTGTCTAGCTATGTCCCATCTAGACACATTGCAGTTGTGCTTAAGATCTTGTTGAGTTTTTTCCCAATATACTAAATTTCCCTCAGACTCAGATCAAAAGAGGTAACTTGTTAAAACGGGCTCTTTGTGTCTTTGTCCCCAAGGAGGGAGCCAGCTGTCCTGGCAGGTATAGGGATGATGTGGACTGCTTTGCAGCAGGTGTTCAGTACACCCTTCCCTTGTACCTTCTATCTCCTCCAGCAGTGATGCGACCAACAGAAACTATTCTAAAATCCCACTCTGTGAAAGACAGAGATTAAGCAAAAAGTGATTTTCACCTGTGAGAAAGGTTTTTTTGTCAATAGTCTCTTTAAATTGTGGTTAAGATAGATCTGCTTGGGAGCACTGCTGGTTCAGCTTAAGCACTGGGTGAAAGCTCCAAGGGGACTAGGGAGGATTACTGTGCCTGTTTGTTTAATGCCAAGCTGGCTCAAGCTTCCCCAGCATGCAGTTTGTGTCTGTTTTTCTCCCATAGGAAAAAAAATGCAGGGGGAGAGCACACAGAGACTGATATGGTTGTAAATCTCCCAGTCACAATTTTATATTCTATATATTTATATATTCTATACATCTATATATTTATATAGTCTTAAGCTACCTTAAAAATATAGTTTCTGCAGACTTGTGGTTGGCAAGGGGGAGGAGGGTTGGGGGAGGGATGGATTGGGAGTTCAGGGTTAGCAGATGCAAACTATTTTATATAGAATGGATAAACAATGAGATCCTACTGTATAGCACAGGGAAATATATTCAATATCCTGTAATAAACCATAATGGAAAAGAATATGAAAAATATATATATATATATAAAACTGAGTCACTTTGCTGTACACTTGAAACTAAACATTGTAAATCAACTAACTATACCTCAATAAAAAATAAATTTTAAAAAAATATGTATATAGTTTCTGATGAAAGTAGGGTATTTATGGCTGCCTTGAAGGAAGCCAAATACTGTTCCAATATGCTCTGGTGCAACTGATGGCTCATGGAGTATGAATTAACACAGGAAATGTGAGTTACATGCTCGGCCTAGAACACAGCCTCAAATGTTCTAATCATATTATATCCTTGTGTTTAAATAAAGTCGGTAGGTTTAATTGTTTTGCATCAGCAGACACTGCTGTAGGGCTACCATTTTCCAAAGTTACGCTGATATTACTGAACATCAGGCAAAAACAAATGTAGGTACCAGTAAGAGTATCAAATATAAAGGGAATTCTGCTAAAGACAGTGTTCAGTGTACCAAAATGAGCAACAACATATTTTCCATCAAAAAATAAGCACTGCATATAGTCTCAAAATGGAAAACGTCTTTGATCATCATATACTCTCTTATACTATTTTAAATATCCTAAGATGAATGTCAAGAAAGTTAATTTCACCACCACCTTTCATAACTCAGGCTAATGTTGAGAAATCTTTATTGACAATGAACTTTTCTTTGAACGTAAAATTAGTTCCTCATTTTGGGTGTGTTTGGTTTTATTTTGTGTCTTGGCTTAAGTCTAAGCACCTAGTATGGTCATCTTTCGGTTTTGGAGGAAAATTAGAAGCCCATAGAGTAACACTGAACAGCCCACCCAGTAAATGGAAGAGCCATTTAAGGACTTTTTTAAAAAAGTAATTTAGGCATAACACCTGGACTATTACACCTGCTCTCTGAACCAGGTAAACTGAATAGGGTGCCAGGTCTCCCTGGCCAGACCCAATTTTCCAAACATAAATCCCTTAAGCAAAGGGCACTTCAACCTCAGTCCTTCACATATCTCTTAGTCTTTGAGAAGGTATACTCTGCATTCCAACAGAGACCATCATGGCCTAATAAGGAAGATGAACTACTGAGACCTAAGGGATTCACTTTTTGCCAATTAACTGCATCTGAAAGTTGACTCACATTTGAATTTACAGCCATCACAATCCCTAAGGTTTTTCCAATTTGGCTCCTGTTAATCCACATCTCCTTAATGCTGTGCATCTTCACTTGCTCCTTCTGATTAATTTAAGTACATTTTTAGAAAAAATATCACATGGACATTAAAAAAATAAACATGGTTAAAAAGGAAATTCAAATGATGGAAAAATAAATGTATGTTATATAAGGTAAGCATCACTTGCTGTCCAAGATCCCCACTCCCTGAGGCCCTCTCTATAACAACCAGTTACGATAAATATGCACACAGGTGTGTTTATGTAAACGTGTAGCCCTTGGGTTTTTCTCCCTACAAAATGGGAGCCTACATACTTCCAGTGATTTTCTTTGTGTATTGATACATAGTACAGTTAGCATAAAGATCTACATGAAGGATATTATTATATGTCACTATTATATTCTCAAATGCACCACGGGAAACTATTCAAGCTTTTCAAGGTCACCTTCACCTAAAAAATCATAAAAAGTGTCACCTGTGTCTTCATCCAGATGTTGAAGAACAACAGACCAAAGGAGAGAATGAACCTGTAGCACTCCACTGCCAACTCTCCCCACCCTGGCAGATAGTAATTAGCTCTCAAGGGGCTATGAACCCACTTAACAATATCGTTATCCTGCCCTCATTTTTTCACCCCAGCATCCTGGGATATAAGTCAGAAGCACCAGGAAACTAGAACATCTGCAGAGCCATTTCCTCAGTTATCTTGAGTTGTAATTTCTATTGATTTTCCCTCAATTCTCCCAGCCTTAAATAGGAAAAAAGACCTTAATAACTTACGGTTTCTTATGTAAAAAAATGCTATGGACGTAAGTCTTCACTCAATGGGAACGCTGAGAATAACAACAAAATATAGGTAGTGATAAAGGCTAAAAACTACAAGGCGAAGTATCATGGACCCCAGATTCTCATCTCTCAACCAGTAGACTTCCAAACTAATGTTCAAAGACACACCATGGCAATGCATGCCTGTGTGTCACACAACAGGCCATTCCTGTGAGTGCGAACAGCACAGTGACCAGATGGATCTCGGCAAGGGTTTCCATCTGCTAGCCACCGACACTTCAACTTCTACACGTCTAGAGATCGAGCTTTCCTGCATGAGAATTCACTGATGCAAAGCATAATGAACACTTCCAATGGCCCACAGTACTTTTCACTGCTGCATAAACTTTCCAGAGAGTACATACCATATGTTTCCCTTTCTCTAAGCTTCTACTTTTGGCTCCTCCTGTAGGCATACTTCATTTCCTATTACTATTTCATATTGTTGGCATATGTCTATGCTTTTCAGTAAGTGAATAACCCAATAATAACAATTGCATTAACCATCACCTAATTCATGCTTTATGCTGAATTGTATGTAACATGGCCATTGAGCCGTAACATTATTTAGCCTAGGGACAACTTCATGTGATACCAGCTTTCTGTTTGATAAAAGTATATTCAGACGATTTTGGGGAAGATGAGACTACAAAATTAAGCTACATATGGTTTCAAAACTGAAAATAGAGTTTATCACAGATGAGATATGTATTCAATCACTGGTGAAATGGTAGGTTTTATTTATAAAATGTACAGAATAAAAAAAACAAGTTAGTCATAATTTAATTGTGGATATATCTGCAATTGTAGGTACACTCTCATTTTTGTGAAGTGTCTATATTTCCAACTTTTATGAGGATGTCATTTCTGAACCCAGTATTGCTCCCTTATCTTGACATCACACACCCTCTTGCATCCCTGTAACAGTGCACGTCTTCTCGACGCATTTGCTGAGATGCTACCGACAGGAAGTAAATACTACCATTGTGTCACATGTGTACATAAAGCTTGATTCATCATATTTTAGATAAGGAAAAACAAATAATTAAATATTACAATTACATCTGTAATGTGTAGTTATTCTAATAATTATGGGTATTTGAGACATAAACTGGATCCCTAGATGCAATCCAACATACATTTTGTGTCACTTTTGTTAACTAGATAATTAACATCTCTTCCTCTGATTAACTTTTCATGCCCTCCAAAAGGTAAGATCTATAAAACTTCAAATATGTGGAAACGTCTGTTTTATAAAACTTCAAGATTTTCATCTATTTATGCCTATATGGATAATGCTATGATAACCATATTTTCCATTTAGTAAGTGCCTACCATGTCCCATTTAGTCCGACAAGCTTACAAGGTCGATATTATTACCAAGGCAGGAAACTGACACCCAGGGAAGCTATATCCAAATATTTACATAGCACATGGGATCCAAACCTACTGCAGACAAGCTCTTTTTATGTGGCAAGGAGTGAAATCATGGTCACAGGCTTTTACTGTTGTCCCAAGCAACACCAGAAGAACTGGGGAGGAATGCTTTCTCTTTTTTTGTTTTTTATACACATCAGTGTATACATGTCAATCCCAATCGCCCAATTCATCACACCACCACCCCCATCCCCCCGCTGCTTTCCCCCCTCGGTGTCCATTCGTTTTTTCTCTACTTCTGTGTCTCAATTTCTGCTCTGCAAACCGGTTCATCTGTACCATTTTCTAGGTTCCACATATATGCGTTAATATACGATATTTGTCTTTCTCTTTCTGACTTACTTCACTCTGTATGACAGTCTCTAGATGCATCCACGTCTCTACAAATGACCCAAGTTCGTTCCTTTTTATGGCTGAGTAATATTCCATTGTATATATATACCACATCTTCTTTATCCATTCGTCTGTCGATGGGTATTTAGGTTGCTTCCATGACCTGGCTATTGTAAATAGTGCTGCAATGAACATTGGGGTGCATGTGTCTTTTTGAATTATGGTTTTCTCTGGGTATATGCCCAGTAGTGGGATTGCTGGGTCATATGGTAATTCTATTTTTAGTTCTTTAAGGAACCTCCAGACTGTTCTCCATAGTGGCTGTATCAATTTACACTCCCACCAACAGTGCAAGAGGGTCCCCTTTTCTCCACACCCTCTCCAGCATTTGTTGTTTGTAGATTTTCTGATGATGCCCATTCTAACTGGTGTGAATGATACCTCATCGTAGTTTTGACTTGCATTTCTCTAATAATTAGCGATGTTGAGCAGCTTTTCATGTGCTTCTTGGCTATCTGTATGTCTTCTTTGGAGAAATGTCTATTTAGGTCTTCTGCCCATTTTCGGAGGTTACTTGTTTTTTTAATATTGAGCTGCATGAGGAATGCTCTATCTTTGATTCTGTTGTCATAATCTCAGCGAAGGATTATGGTTGGCCTAATGAGGCATGTGCTCACTTCAGGTTCAATCAATCATTCTGGCCATATGCATAGGGTATTACTGCTGGTCAGACTGAGATCATATACCCACCCTGCAGTCCATGCACTGAAAGCTGAGTGGAGGTCCCACCAGCATGCTATGGAATGGGTGGTAGGGGTGAAGAAGGTCCCCAAGAAAGGTGAGTGACCTTACCATTGGAAGGGCGAGAGTGCTACATTACTTACACACACACACACACACACACACACCTTCAAATTCCTTTAATATGCCTCCTATTAGAAGTGGATCTAAGTCCCCTGGATGTGGATCTGGTCCTGTGCCCACTTAACCAATGAAATATGGTAAGAGTGATGCTGTCCAGTTTCTGGCCCAAAAAAGTAAGCTACTGGCAGCCACCCTATCTCTTGAAATGCCCACCCTTGAAAATCAGCCACAATGTTACAGGGAAGTTTGTGGGGGAAGCCCATGCAGAGAGGGAGCAGAATCTGAAGCTCTCAACGCCAGCTGAGCTCCCAGCCAACAGCCAGGACCAAATCGCCAGTCCTGGGAGTAAGCCATCCTGTACGTATATCCTCCAGCCCCTAGTCAGGCTGCCCCACTGATGCTGCGTTAGTGGCACAGACAAGCCTTCCCTGCTGAGCCCTGCCGAAACTGCATGTTTGTGAGCTGGTTATTTTGTTCTTTTAAGTCACTAAGTATTTGGGGCATGTGTTATGTAAAAACAGGGAACTTGAACAACCAGTCACCAAACTTTCACCCTTTCTTTTGCACTAACACAGGAACTTTGCTCAGCGCCTTCTTCACAGCCCTCTAAGTACCAGCACCATGCCAAGCATATTGTATCTGTGCTATAAATATTCATGAAATAACTGAATTATACATTGAGAAGGTATTATCATCTCTTCGTAAATAGACAAACTTAAGTGAGAACTTAAGTGAATTGCAGAAACGGGTCTTCAGCTGAGCTGAAATTAAAGATTTTCATATCCAAGTTGAATGCAGCATCTATTAGGACCCTCAGAACAGTCTCTTGGCATTAAATAAAACCCAGCTCTTCTTTTTCCCTTGGAACGAGAGGATGGATGGTAGTAAATGCTTTAAAGATAAGCATGCTAAAATATCTGGAAAAATAAGCTATAAACTGTTAACAGTAGTTAATTTTGGAGGGTAAGCATTGGGGTTTGAGGAATCAATTATTTCTATGTTCTATACCACTTTTGTTTCTTACAAAGAATATACATTAATTTTATACTTTAAATGGCATTAAATTAGATCTAGTAAGTAAATTCACCAAAATGTTAACAGCAAGTGTCTTGATTATAGGATTATGAGAGTATTATATTGACATTTAATAGCTAAATCATATATCGATAGTGAAAATGTATTCTCCTACAGTTCTCAAAGAATTTAATTTCAAATTCTCACTAAGATCCAAATTTTATATAACAGAAAAAAATCACTGTACATTATCAGGATGTATCATGCAAAATCAACTGTAATATACCAAGCTCAGATTTACACACAAAGAGGAGAATTACACATCTGGTCACCCAGTCCCACGTGCACCAGGAACCATTACGGAAAAGTTTTACTCAAGGACAGAGCACCAGTAATAAAAATGCAAATCACTCTCTGATTAAACCTTTCTGCTCCTGAAGCTTTTGTCTTGCCACAGCAGCATTTCTAGGAAGGAAGTTTGAAACATGCGCTTTCTCAGTTTCATGGTTAAGTGGAAGAGTCATTCGTGTCTGCTTCCGAGGCTCAAGCACTGCTAAGGGATACTAAATCCGTGATACTTCCAAAGCTTTCATGCCTATGTAAAAGCTAGAAAATTAGTTAATACGGTATTTTAGATTCTCTTCAGTTATAACTGAAAATTTTCTCTGGGCACGAAATTTCAGGATACTTACACTCTGCTTCCTGATTTTCTATTTCTATCAGTAGTTTGAGTCATTTTCAGTCCAAATTACAAGTTATCAAACATCAAGCATTTTATTCATTCACTTAGATATTCGACCTATAGCTAAAGAGCAGTTACCAATTCACAGGCATTCTAGTGAAGAAATACCAAGTGAGAAGATATACAATGAATAGTTCTTACTCTTAACTAAATGTCCAAAAGGATGCTCTCTTATCGGCCATGGCTACATTAGCTCCCTACCCAGCTATAACCTCTGCTCTCTGTAAGTCAAGTTCATAGAAACAGAGAGCAGGAAGGTAGTTACCAGAGGCTGAGGGGTGGGGGAAATAAGGAGATGTTTGTTAAAGGATACAAAGTTTCAGTTGTAAGATCAATTCTGGAGATGTACAGCATGTTGACTATTGTTAACAATAACGTATGGCATACTTGAAATTTGCTAAGAGAGTAGATCGTAAGTGTTCTACCACTCACACCAAATATTAACTATGTAAGGTGATGGATATGTTAATTAGCTTCACCTTGGTGATGATTTCACAATGTACACGTACAGCAAATTATCGCATTGTATACCTTGAGTATACACAATTTGTATCTTCAATCACACCTCAGTAAAGCTGGGGGGAAATTGGCAGACTTAACAGACACCTCTTCAAAGAAGATATACAGATGGTAAATAAGCATATGGAAAGATTCTCCAGATCATAAGTCATCAAGGAAATGGAAATTAAACAGACCTATTACAACAGCCAAAACTCTGAACACCAACTCCACCGAATGCTGGTGAGGATATGGAGCAACAGAAATTCTCGTCTGCCACTGGTGGAGTGCAAACTGGTGCAGCCACTTTGGAAGAGGTTGACAGTTTCTTATAAAACTAAACATACTTTTATCATATGATCCAGCAATCACACCCCTTGTTATTTACCCAAAAAAAGTTGAAAACATTTGTGCACACAAAAACCTGCACACAGATGTTTATGGCAGCTTTATTCACAACTGCAAAACTTGGGAAGGACCAAGATGTCCTTCAGTAGGTTAAAGAGTAAATAAACTTTGGTCTGTCCAGACAATGGAATATTACTCAGCACTAAAAAGAAATGAGCTATCAAGCCATGAAAAGACATGAAGCAAACTTATATGCATATTACTAAGTGAAATAAGCCAATCTGAAAAGGCTACATACTGTGTGATTCCAACTATAGGACTTTGCCAGGGATTAGCTAGCAGGGAGGGGTCATGGGTACGAGGAGCACAAAGGATCTTTATGGCAGTGAAACTACTCTGTATGATAGATACATGTCATTATGCATTTGTCCAAACCTAGAGAACGTACACCACCAAGAGTGAACCCAAAGGTAAACAACAGAATTTGGGCGATAATGATGTGTCAATGCAGGTTCATCGATTGCAAAAAAAAATTACCACTCCAATGGGGGATGCTGATGGGGGTGAGGGGCGGTGGTTGTGTAGGTGTGGGGTTAACAGGGGTTATATGGGAACTCTGTACTTTCTGCTCAATTTTTTGGTAAACCTAAAACTGCTCTAAAAAATAAAGCTTAGTAATTTTTAAAAAGTAGAGGGAAAACGTTGTTGATAGTCATCTCTGAGCAATGAAAATGTGGCTGGTTTTTCTTTTCTTTTTTATAATTCTCTGCATTTTCAAAATTAACCACTATTAGAAGTTATTAAATGCAGTCATTTTCTATTCTGAAAAAAAAAATGTATATTCACTGATGATATCTGAGGAATTTTACCCCTTCTCTTAATTCCCACTATTGCTACTCTAAGTTAATCGTCCATAAACTCATGACTGAACTACTGCAAGAGTACCCAAACAAGGTTCCCCACCATCACATCTATGCTCCACTTCATCCTACATATGTATCACACACTGTTCTTCCTTAAATACCATTTCACCACTTTATTACGCAAACTTCTTCAAAATCTCTGGTGTATCCATTGCCTTCATCTTAAATCCCTTACCATCCATTCAGGGCTGGCGCACCCTCCCTCCCCACACACCTCTCTCCATCCAACCTCAAATGCTCCAATCCACAGTGATTGTTTTTACTGTCATCTTATATTTTTTTAAAAAAACAGGACTTCCCTGGTGGCACAGCAGTTAAGAATCCGCCTGCCAGTGCAGGGACACGGGTTCGAGCTCTGATCTGGGAAGATCCCATATGCCGTGGAGCAACTAAGCCCGTGAGCCACAACTACTGAGCCCACGTGCCTAAAGCCTGTGCTCCACAACAAGAGAAGCCACCGCAGTGAGAAGCCCGCGCACCACAACAAAGAGTAGCCCCCACTCGCTGCAACTAGAGAAAGCCCGCACACAGCAACAAAGACCCAACGCAGTCAAAAATAAATTAATCAATTAATTAATTTTTTTTAAAAAAGCAAAGGCAAGGCTTTAGGAAATGACTGTAAACTTACATGCACCATATTTTGGTTTCATGGTCTGTGTGTACATGGTGCTATCTCCTCAACCAGATTTTAAATCCTGTCATCTCAGGAACCATGCATTACACCTGCCTTCTATTACTCCACTTTTGATGGGTGAAGTAACATGATATGTGGAACTTGCTTTAAAATACCCTAGCAAAAATACTTAGGGAGACAGATCAAAAAAGGAATGGATACAATATTGATCTTTGCTGAATGTGGATGTTCATTATATGGGGATTTTTTAAAATACAATTTTCCTAGTTTGTGTGATTTAAAATTTTTTCATAATACGAAGTTCTGAAAA
Source organism: Balaenoptera musculus (assembly GCF_009873245.2). Lineage (NCBI taxonomy): Eukaryota > Metazoa > Chordata > Mammalia > Artiodactyla > Balaenopteridae > Balaenoptera > Balaenoptera musculus. The sequence goes on from NC_045803.1 coordinate 49,833,564, forward strand.
AGGAACTATGAAGAGTTTAAAAGGAATATTAGATGCCATTTCTGAAACTTTAAATTATAAGAAAGGTTTGGGTTCAACATCACTGTAAGCCATGTTCTTAAATTCTTTTCCAAACTTCATACAATCAAATCCATTCCTTTTGCACATATATGCTTTTATTTTTAATATAAACCATTTAGCTTATACAAAAGTTCCTACTGAATGTAAGTCATAAAATGTGTTTCCATTTATATAAAGTATGCAAATATTAAATAATCTAAAAATTAATTTGGAAAACAAAGTACCTGACAGTAACATTATTTTTTCACTCTTCAAAGAAAAAGTGAGCCCCCTTCTCTTCATTTCACATCATTTACATATATTGACCTCAACCTGGGTCACATAATGGTAATATTATTCAAGTAAACATGATTAAGTCACTTGTTTATTTAGTTTGTAAATCATTTTAATTACACAGAAATGTCAAGGGAGTTGAGCCCTGACATTTAGAGCTTTAAGAAAAATGAAATGAGGTAGAAAGATCATTTTAATCATGGCAAAAACATGCTTGTTTTGGAAAGCATTTTTTCATATTAAAATCACAAACAATTAAAAAAACCCTGACCCCTTCCCCCAACAAGCCCTCTTCAGTTGTGATAAATGCAAGCTTATAAAAGTGCCACAGCCCTTATTTAGCAACTAGAAAAATTCGGGCTCACAAAGTCTCGGTAGAGGCCTCTTCATTCATCAACCTGCAGCAGAAGCGTAAGTAGAGAAGAATATGCAGTTACTCACTGAGTAATGTACCCACACGTGCCTTCACATAGGTGGGATGCCTGCCAACCAAGTGATTCTCATAATCTCTGTTCATCAGGCGTTTCAAACACCTGATAATGTGGTCTCCAGCCCAGAAAACTCTGCACAAGGGCTTACTTCCCCAAACCTCATTTCCTCACTTACTAAACTGAGATAATGACAGTGTGGACGCTGTCGAATTGTGCTTATTAAGAGAGATAATGCATGTGGAATGGTCACAGTGCCTGGCATTTTTAAAAGCCTCAAAATGTGAATATTTAATAATAAAACTTCAAAAAGCAGTTATGAAATTTTTTTTCTTCTATTTATTTTCATCACTCAAGGTTCTGGGGCTTAGAAAGATAACATGATTCTGTAGGTGGAATTCTTGCCTCCCAAGCCTCTGAATCACCTCCTCTTGCCTGGGCTCCCCCATCAACTCACCTGAAAGAGAATCTTGTAAGAGGCAATTCCAGGAACGAATTTTTGTGCCCAATTGAAGAAAAAGAATATAAAGTGAAAAAACAGAATTATGTACATATGTGGGTGCTTATTTAGACTGACAGAGAAATTATAAAAATTGTCGATAAAAATCTGGAAACCACCACCATTATCACAAAATCCAAACACATGACACTTTCATTAGGTACCCAACACACATCCAGAAAATATCTTTCTATTTTTTTTTTGGTAACCTGCTTTGATTGCTTTCTTATATGGCAACCATTTTGATCATTTCATGTTCTCTAGAAATAACAGAATGTTAATTTAGTCCTTCCTCTAGCATGATTGATTGAATTTTTTTTGGTTTTGATAGTTGGTGTTCATAAAACATGCAACCTCACATACAGATGTACCTTCTGTTCGCAGTACTACTACAGAACACTGCCTTACAAACATAGAAGTTCTGATAAATTCTATTTCACACTATTAACAAAAAAATATGTAAAGTATGTTTACAATTTTATATGCTACATATATTCCGACAAAAAAATGAGAGATTAGAGAAACATGCCTGAGGTTCCGCCGCAGCAGGCTGCTGAGCTGGGACTCCACTGCTGACAGCCGGCATTCGTTTCTGCTTACGTTTCCACCCCACGCCACACTACGCCTTCCAACCTAGTACCCGCACCTCTGACACCTCCATCAGCTGCGAAGAGGAGGAAGCGGAAGGGAGGAAGGCAAACTCGCACGTGCCGAACATTCGCTGTCTGTCACTTCCCTCATCTCGTTTACTCAAAGAGAGTCTGAAAGGTCAGGGTCATTTCCCCCCAATTTACCAATGAGGAAACTGATACCGAGAAGTTCCAGGTTACAGCACTAAAGAGAAGCAACTGTGTGGCTCCGAATTTCATGTTCTGTCCACTGTACGAATCCGATGCCTCAAAAACGGTAAGAGAAAAAGGAGAGTGTCTGGGGTAAAAATGTAAACTTGGACTTCTAACTTATTTCACTTTTTAAATAAACATTCCTGTTGGCTCCCTGTCCTTTCCTGGGTTGTAAATGGATCAAGGAAAGTAGGAAAGTAGTTAGCACTGGCCACACTAAACACGCCTTCAAGATGGTTAACCTCATGCAGACCTGCAAGGGGCTCCTGGGCCCTTGACAAACCCATGCTGGTGAGGAAGGGAAAGAAAGCACTGGAAATACACAGCTGCATATTTTAGTATTTCCAGCATATATGCATTTTTCCTTCACCACTGCAACGTTGAATGCAACACCCAAATAGCACTTTCAAATCCCTCAAAATCATTTGGCCACTTACTTGCCCACGATTTGATACCTCTGTCCACAATACAGGTATCCCCCGCTTTTTAAAAGATTGCTTTATGCCACTTCACTTTTACGAAAGACCTACATTAGTACCTGTTTCCGCTAATGAAAAAAAATCCGAAGAGGATTTTCACTTTCAAGAAAAAAGGCGAAAAGCAAAATTGGTGTTCAGCTTTGGTTTTGCAAGTGAGCTGAGCCCATATAGCAGCAGCACGCAGCCTGAGCAGTGAGAGTGGCGCCACCAAGCTTCTTCCCCGGGAACTGCACCCAGAATCTCGGCAGCAAGCCTCCATAGCTTTGAACTGTGTCTGTATCTGTGATTTATCTCGATTTATTTTGTGCATCTGTTAGCAAGATGCATCCTAAGGTAGTTGCTTCTTCACTTTACGCCATTTGGGTTTACGAAAGATTTCCTAGGAACGCTCTACTTTCAGAGAGTGGGGGAACCTGCACTAATAAAATCAAGCATCTCCTTGTGATTACTTTCTTGTTTTTTGAGGGGGAATTTGGGTTTTGGTGCAATTTGTTAGACTGGGGGAAAGAACAGCCTTCTTGTTTTATATTTTTTATTTTTTTATTGTGATAAAATATATTTAACATAAAATCTACCATTTTAATAATTTTGAAGTATACACTTCAGGGGCATTAAGTACTTTCACACTGTTGCACAAATACCATCAGCAACCATCTCCAGAACTTGTTCGTCTTTCCAAACTGAAACTCCGTAATCATTAAGCAATAATTCCCCATTCCCCACTCCCTCAGCCCCTGGCAGCCACGGCTCTGCTTTCTGTTTCATACAGTATTTGGCCTTTTGTGTCTGGCTTAGTTCAACTAACATAATGTTTTCAAGGTTCATCCATGTTATAGCATGTGTCAACACTTCATTTCCTTTTAAGGCTGAATAATATTCCACTCTACGTATATACCACATTTTGTTTATCCATTCGTCTGTCAATGGACATTTGAGTTGTCTTGACCTTTTGGCTCTTGGGAATAATGCTGCTATGAATGTGGCTGTACAAATATCTGTTCTGTAATTTTTAAGATGAGGAAGTCAGCACTGTAATTACTGTTATTTTGAAAATCGACATGGGTGACCCCAAGGGCTACATTCCTAGTAGCTGAGCCTAAGGGAAGAGCAGGGAGGGGAACCTCTGAGGTTCTGCCACAGTCACTGCTTGTCAGAAGCAGAGCCTCAGGTAAGAGACTCACCAGCATTGCTCAGGGTTATCCCACCACTGTCGTCATGACCCAGGCTGAGGGAGGAGAGTCGTAGTGCTTCCTACCGTATCACATCTTACGTTACATGCATTCATCCCAGGGTCCAAGTGAGTTACCTTCAAATGCAGGGAGGGTCAGACTCAGCTTCCCTGGAGTCCTCAATTCACTGATGAAAGAAGGAAGGGAGGGAGGAAAGGAGACTTCTTCCATGAGCGTTAAGTGGAGAGTCATTTTAGGGCAACCACAAAAAGTAAGATCAGAGGTCATGTAGGTTTGGGAGCCAATAGGACATTTTAAAAACAGCTAGACCTGCATGTATAAGTGTTCTTTTTAATTAAGGTAGTGTACACTTTTTACTGTGTTACTGATAAATTACTCTAAGTTTTAGGACAAACAGCTACTATAACACTAATCAAAATCTACAAATATAATTGTATGCAGATATGTTTATTATGTTTTTTATTGGAGTATAATTGCTTTACAATGTCATGTTTCTGCTGTACAGTGAAGTGAATCAGCTATATGTATACATATATCTCCTCCCTCTTGGACCTCCCTCCCATCCCCCCATCTCACCCATCTAGGTCATCACAGAGCACCGAGCTGAGCTCCCTGTGCTATACCACAGGTTCCCACCAGCTATTTTACACATGGTAGTGTATTTATGTCAAACCTTATCTCCCAATTCATCCCACCCTCCCCTTCCCCCGCTGTGTCCACAAGTCCCTTCTCTACATCTGCTTCTCTGTTCCTGCCTGCAAATAGGTTCATCTGTACCATTTTTCTATATTACACATATATGCATTAATATATGATATTTGTTTTTCTCTTTCTGACTTAACTTCATTCTGTATAACAGACTCTAGGTCCATCCACATCTCTACAAATGACCCAATTTCATTCCTTTTTATGGCTGAGTAATATTCCATTGTATATATGTACCACCTCTTCTTTATCCATTCATCTGTTGATGGACATTTAGGTTGTTTCCATGACCTGGCTATTGTAAACAGTGCTGCAATGAACACTGGGGTGCATGTGTCTTTTTAAATTATGGTTTTCTCTGGGTATATGCCCAGTAGTGGGATTGCTGAGCCTGAGGGAAGAGCAGGGAGGGGTACCTCTGAGGTTCTGCCACAGTCACTGCTTGTCAGAGGCAGAGCCTCAGGTAAGAGAGGAACCTCCATACTGTTCTCCATAGTGGCTGTATCAATTTACATTCCCACCAACTGTGTAAGAGGGTTCCCTTTTCTCCACACCCTCTCCAGCACTTGTTTATTGTTTGTAGATATTTTGATAATGGCCATTCTGACCAGTGTGAGGTGATACCTCATTGTAGTTTTGATTTGTATTTCTCTAATAATTAGTGACATTGAGCATCTTTTCATGTGCCTCTTGGCCACTTGTATGTCTTCTTTGGAGAAATGTCTATTTAGGGCCTTCCGCTCATTTTTTGATTGGGTTGTTTTTTTGATATTTAGCTGCATGAGCTGTTTGTATATTTTGGAGATTTATCCTTTGTCCACTGCTTCATTTGCAAATACTTTCTCCCATTCTGAGGGTTGTCTTCTCATCTTGTTTATGGTTTCCTCTGCTGTGCAAAAGCTTTTAAGTTTCATTAGGTCCCATTTATTTTTGTTTTAATTTTCATTACTGTAGGAGGTGGGTCAAAAAAGATCTTGCCAAGGGACTTCCCTGGTGGCGCAGTGGTTAAGAATCTGCCTGCCAACGCAGGGACACAGGATCGAGCCCTGGTCTGGGAAGATCCCACATGCCGCAGAGCAACTAAGCCCATGTGCCACAACTACTAAGCCTGCACTCTAGAGCCCATGAGCCACAACTACTGAGCCCACGCACCTAGAGCCCGTGCTCCGCAACAAGAAGCCACCACAATGAGAAGCCCGCGCACCACAACGAACAGTAGCCCCTGCTTACTGCAACTAGAGAAAAAGCCTGTGCGCAGCAACAAAGACACAATGCAGCCAAAAATTAATTAATTATTTTTAAAAAAAGATCTTGCTGTGACATATGTCAAAGAATGTTCTTCCTATGTTTTCCTCTAAGAGTTTTATAGTGTCCGGTCTTACATTTAGGTCTTCAATCCATTTTGATTTTATTTCTGTGTGTGGTGTTAAACAGTGTTCTAATTTCATTCTTTTACATGTAGCTGTCCAGTTTTCCCAGCACCACTTATTGAAGAGGCTGTCTTTTCTCCATTGTATATTCTTGCCTCCTTTGTCATAGATTAGGTGATCATAGGTGCATGGGTTTATCTCTGGGCTTTCTATCCTGTACCACTGATCTATATTTCTGTTTTTGTGCCCGTACTATACTGTCTTGATTACTGTAGCTTTGTAGTATAGTTTGAAGTCAGGGAGCCTGATTCTTCCAGCTCTGTTTTTCTTTCTCAAGATTGCTTTGGCTATTCGGGGTCTTTTTTTTTTTTTTTTTATAAATGTATTTATTTATTTATTTATTTTGGCTGCATTGGGTCTCCATTGCTGCGTGCGGGCTTTCTCTAGTTGCAGCAAGCGGGGGCTACTCTTTGTTGGGGTGCGTGGGCTTCTCATTGGGGTGGCTTCTCCTGTTGTGGAGCACAGGCTCTAGGCACGCGGGCCCCAGTAGTTGTGGCTTGTGAGCTCTAGAGCTCAGGCTCAGTAGTTGTGGCGCACGGGCGTAGTTGCTCCGCGGCATGTGGGATCTTCCTGGACCAGGGCTCAAACCCGTGTCCCCTGCATTGGCAGGCGGATTCTCAACCACTGCACCACCAGGGAAGCCCCTATTCGGGGTCTTTTGTGTTTCCATACAAATTGTAAAATTTTTTGTTCTAATTCTGTAAAAAATGCCATTGGTAATTTGATAAGGATTGCATTGAATCTGTAGATTACTTTGGGTAGTATAGTCATTTTCACAATATTGATTCTTCCAATCCAAGAACTTGGTTTATCTCTCCATCTGTTTGTGTCATCTTTGATTTCTTTCATCAGTGTTTTATAGTTTTCTGTGTCTTTTGCCTCCTTAGGTAGGTTTATTCCTAGGTATTTTATTCTTTTTGTTGCAGTGGTAAATGGGATTGTTTCATTAATTTCTCTTTCTTATCTTTCATTATTAGTGGATAGGAATACAAGAGATTTCTGTGTATTAATTTTGTATGCTGCAACTTTAGCAAATCATTGATTAGCTCTAGTAGGTTTCTGGTGGCATCTTTAGGATTTTCTATGTATAGTATCATGTCATCTGCAAACAGTGACAGTTTTACTTGTTCTTTTCCAATTTGTATTCCTTTTCTTTCTTTTTCTTCTCTGATTGCTGTGGCTAGGACTTGCAAAACTATGTTGGATAACAGTGGCGAGAGTGGACATTCTTGTGTTTTTCCTGATCTGAGAGGAAATTCTTTCAGTTTTTCACCATTGAGAATGATGTTCGCTATGGGTTTGTCATATAAGGGCTTTATTATGTTGAAGTAGGTTCCCTCTATGCCCACTTTCTGGAGAGTTTTTATCATAAATGGGTGTTGAATTTTGTCAAAAGTTTTTTCTGCATCTACTGAGATGACCATATGGTTTTTATTCTCCAATTTGTTAATATGGTGTATCACACTGATTAACTGATTTGCATATACTGAAGAATCCTTGCATCCCTGGGATAAATCCCACTTGATCATGGTGTATGATCCTTTTAATGTTTGTTGGATTCCGTTTGCTAGTATTTGGTTGAGGATTTTTGCATCTATGTTCATCAGTGATATTGGTCTGTAATTTTTTTTGTGATATCTTTGTCTGGTTTTGGTATCAGGGTGATACTGGCCTCGTAGAACAAGTTTGGGAGTGTTCCTCCCTCTGCAATTTTTTGGAAGAGTTTGAGAAGGAGAGGTGTTAGCGCTTCTCTAAATGTTTGATAGAATTCATCTCAGAAGCTATCTGGTCCTGGACTTTTGTTTGTTGGAAGATTTTTAATTACAGTTTCAATTTCAGTGCTTGTGATTGGTCTGTTCATATTTTCTAATTCTTCCTGGTTCAGTCTTCGAAAGTTGTACCTTTCTAAGAATTTGTCCATTTCTTCCAGGTTGTCCATTTTATTGGCATATAGTTGCTTGTGGTAGTCTCTTATGATCCTTTGTATCTCTGTGGTGTCAGTTGTAATTTCTCCTTTTTCAGATTTCTAATTTTATTGATTTGAGTCCTCTCCCTTTTTTTCTTGATGAGTCTGGCTAAAGGTTTATCAATTTTATCTTCTCAAAAAACCAACTTTTAGTTTTACTGATCTTTGCTATTGTTTTTTTCTTTTCTATTTCATTTATTTCTGCTCTGATCTTTACGATTTCTTTCCTTCTACGAAATTTGGGTTTTCTTTGTTCTTCTTTCTCTAGTTGCTTTAGGTGTAAGGTTAGATTGTTTATTTGAGATTTTTCTTGTTTCTTGAGGTGAGACTGAATTGCTATAAACTTCCCTCTTAGAACTGCTTTTGCTGCATCCCATAGGCTTTGGGTCATCATGTTTTCATTGCCATTCGTTTCTAGGTATTTTTTTATTTCCTCTTTGATTTCTTCAGTGATCTCTTGGTTATTTAGCAGCGTGCTGTTTGGCCTCTATGTGTTTGTGTTTTTTACAGTTTTTTTCCTGTAACTGATTTGTAATCTCACAGCATTGTGGTTGGAAAAGATGCCTGATACGATTTCAATTTTCTTAAATTTACCAAGGCTTGATTTGTGACCCAAGATGTGACCTATCCTGGAGAATGCTCCGTGTGCACTTGAGAAGAAAGTGTATTCTGCTGCTTTCCAGTGGAATGTACAAAAAATATCAATTAAATCTACCTGGTCTATTGTGTCATTTAAAGCTTGTGTTTCCTTATTTATTTTCTGTCTGGATGATCTGTCCATTGGTGTTAAGTGGGGTGTTAAAGTCCCCCACTATTATTGTGTTACTGTCAATTTCCCCTTTTATGGCTGTTAGCATTTACCTTATGTATTGAGGTGCTCCTATGTTGGGTGTATAAATATTTACAATTGTTATATCTTCTTCTTGGATTGATCCCTTGATCATTATGTAGTGTCCTTCTTTGTCTCTTGTAACAGTATTTATTTTAAAGTCTATTTTATCGGACATGAGTACTGCTACTCCAGCTTTCTTTTTATTTCCATTTGCATGGAATATTTTTTTCCATCCCCTCACTTTCAGTCTGCATGTGTCCCTAGGTCTGAAGTGGGTCTCTTGTAGACAGCACATATACAGATCTTGCTTTTGTATCCATTCAGCCAGTCTGTGTCTTTTGGTTGGAGCATTTAATCCATTTACATTCAAGGTAATTATCGATATGTATGTTCCTATTACCATTTTCTTAATTGTTTCCAGTTTGTTTTTGTGGGTTTTCTTCTTCTCTGTGTTTCCCACCTAGAGAAGTTCCTTTGCTGCATTTGCTGTAAAGCTGATTTGGTGGTGCTGAATTCTCTTAGCTTTTGCTTGTCTGTAAAACTTTTGATTTCTCCATCGAATCTGAATGAGATCCTTGCTGGGTAGAGTAATCTTGGTTGTAGGTGTTGCTCTTTCATCACTGTAAGTATATCCTGCCACTCCCTTCTGGCCTGCAGAGTTTCCACCGAAAAATCAGCTGATAACCTTATGTGGATTCCCTTGTATGTTATTTTTTGCTTTTCCCTTGCCGCTTTTAATATTTTTTTTTTGAATTTATTTTTTGTTAGTTTAATATGTGTCTTGATGTCTTTCTCCTAGGGTTTATCCTGTATAGGACTCTCTGCACTTCCTGGACTTGGGTGGCTATTTCCCTTCCCATGTTAGGGAAGTTTTCAACTATAATCTCTTCAAATATATTTTCAGACCCTTTCTCTTTTTCTTCTTCTGTGACCCCTATAATTCAAATGTTGGTGCATTTAATGTTGTCCCAGAAATCTCTGAGACTGCCCTCAATTCTTTTCATTCTTTTTCTCTTTATTCTGCTCCTCGGCAGTTATTTCCACCATCTGTCTTCCAGCTCACTTATCCGCCTCAGTTATTCTGCTATTGATTCCTTCTAGAGTACTTTTCATTTCAGTTATTGTGTTGTTCATCATTGTTTGTGCTTTAGTTCTTCTAGGTCTTTGTTAAACATTTCTTGTATTTTCTTGATGCATGCCTCCATTCTATTTCTGAGATTTTGGATCATCTTTACTATCATTACTCTGAATTCTTTTTCAGGTAGGTTGCGTATTTCCTCTTCATTTATTTGGTTTTGTAGGTTTTTACCTTGTTCCTTTGTCTGTAACATATATTTTTGCCATCTCATTTTTTTTGACGGGTGTGGCTGCATTCCTGTCTTACTGACTGTTTGGCCTGAGGCATCTAGCCCTGGATTTTGCAGGCAGTGGGTAGAGCCGGGTCTTGGTGCTGAGATGAGGACCTCCAGGAGACCTCACTCTGATGAATATTCCCTGGGGTCTGAGGTTGTGTTAGTCCAACAGTTTGGACTTGGCGCTTCCACCACAGGAGCTCAGGCCCAACATCCGGCCTGGGAGCCAAGATCCTGCAAGCCGCATGGGGAAAAAAAGGGGGGGGGGGGCAGAACAATAACAAAGAATAAAAAATAAAATAAAGTTAGAAAAATAAAAAATTTTTTAGAAAAAACAAAAATATAAATGAAACAACAACAAGGTAAAACAGAACCAAAACAGCAAAAAAAAAAGCCAGAAAAGGCCTTGCTTGTGGGGGGGCAGGGCTTAGGCAGGGGGCAGGGCCTAGGTTCAGGAAAAGGCCCTGGGGGTGTGGGGACGGGGCTTAGGCTCGCTGCGGCCAGAGGGGGCCTTGGAGTGCAGAGGTTTTGGTCCAGGACCCCAGCAGGCTCGCCATGGGCCAAGCGGGTGGGGGAAACGCTGGCCACATTCCCTTCTAATCCTCTGGTCCCCCGAGGGTCTCTCCCCATCCCTGTTGATCCTGTTGCTGTGAATGGGCTCCTCCGGGCGTGGGAACCCCTCCCCTCTCCCAGCCGCCCCTCAGGGGTGCTGGTCCCGTCCCACCTCCACTTCTCCTCCCCTCTCCCTCCCCCCATGTCCTACCCAGTGACTCGGGGGTTCCTCCCATCCCCTTAGGTCTCCAAGGTCCCCCACCAGTGCTTGGTAGGTGTCCTAGTTGTGAGGAGATGCGAACTCCACATCCTACTGCTTCACCATCTTGACTCTGCCCCATCTTTCTAATTTTTAAAGATAGGCTTTATGCATGAGTGAATTGCTGACTCCACATCTATTTCACATTTTAAGCTTCATTAATTAATGTATTTATTATTTCTTAGGCATCTACTTATGATCAGTTTGGTACTACTGATCACCCACCTAGGAAGCTGTAAGAAATATTTATGTCTTTTTCATTTTTATTGAACATTCTAAAACTATTTGGTTCCCATCACCATGGGAAACTGAACAAAGCATTTTTTTTCATTGTATCCAAATGGGCATAAACCATAAAGATGAAAAAATATTTCCCAATGAAGCTTATCTTACCCTATCGACTTTTTTTCTCAATTACAGTTTTGCTATTTCATATGAACAATAATTTGTTTTTCATTTTTTAAATTTTTTTCTGCAAGTCTAGTTAATATTGGGATTATCATATACTTAAAATAAGCATCTCAAATAAATATAGCAGACGTCTGCCCTGCTTATCGCACTCTCCAGGGTAAGGTTCTGCTGAGATCAGTTACAATCTAAGAGCAAAAAAAAAAAAAAAAAAAAAAAAAAAAGGCCCTTTCACTGGTAGAGTCCTTTTGCTATATAAATGAACACAAAACCTCATATTATCACATGAGAGAGAGAACAAATAGAGAGAGAGAGAGAGAGAGAAGGGGAGGCTAGATTAGAATTGTTCCCATCTTCCTCACCAGAGCTCACTTATGACTAGTCAGCAATGCCTGGGAGTTTGCTTCTTAATCCTGGAGAAAATAAACAGGGCTTAACTGAGCAAACTCCCTTTACAGGGTGTTAATTTTATTGAGCTTCAGGATAATAAATGTGGACCCTGGGGGGGAAGCCTGGACTGCTCCAAGGAGACAGGTGAGGAGGGAGCTGGAGAGTGGGAGTGTCCACATCCTGTGATGTCCTGAGGGCCAGCTCCAGTCTGTCCTGGTGTCAGCATGCAGGGTGGCCAGGGCCTGGGCAACCTGAGTTCACTCCAACCATTTTGTCCACCAGTACTGTGAGTGCCACCAGGAAAAGAGGTAAAAATAAGCGTCACAGTCATTCTGCGGCAAAATCAATGTGTCATAACACCTCCTTTTTCTTTCAGCATTTCTTTAGAAATGTGGGCAGCAATCACAGACACTGCATTTTTTACAAATAAAACGTGTGGCAACCCCACGTCAAGCAAGTCTATCAACACCATTTTTCCAACAGCATTTGCTCACTTTGGGTCTCTGTGTCATATTTTGGTAATCCTCTCAATATTTCAAACTTTTTCATTACTGTTATATTTGTTATGGTGACCTATGATTCAGTGATCTTTGATCTCACCATCATAATTGTTTTGGAGGCGCCATGAACTGCATCCATATAAGACTGCAAACCTAACTGATAAATGTGTGTCTTCTGACTGCTCTACCGACCAGCTGTTCCTTGTCTCTCTACCTCTCCTCAGGCCTCCCTACTCCCTGAAACACAACAACATGAAATCAGGCCAATTAATAACCCTCCAGTGACCTCTAAGTGTCCAACTGAATGGAAGAGTCACACGTCTCTCACTTTAGATCGAAAGTTAGAAATGATTAAGCTTAGTGAGGAAGACATGTCAAAAGCCAAGACAGGCTGAAAGCTAGGCCTCTTGCACCAGTTAGCCAAGTTGTGAATGCAAGGGAAAAGTTCTTGAAGGAAATTAAAAGTGCTACTCCTGTGAACGATAAGAAATCAAAACAGCCTTATTGCTGATATGGAGAAATTTTTAATGGTCCAGACAGAATATCAAACCAGCCACGACATTCCCTTAAACCAAAGCCTAAACCAGAGTAAGGTCCTAACTCTCTTCAATTCTATGAAGGCTGAGAGAGGTGAGGAAGCTGCAGAAGAAAAGCTTCCTCTGAAGCTAGCAGAGGTTGGTTCATGAAGTTTAAGGAAAGAAGCTATTTCCATAACATAAAAGTGCCAGGTGAAGCAGCAAGTGCTGATACAGAAGATCTAGCTAAGATCATTAATGAAAGTAGCCACACCAAACAACAGATTTTCAATGCAGACAAAACAGTCTTCTACTGGAAGAAGATGTCATCTAGGACTTTCACAGCTGGAGAGGAGAAGTCAATGCCTGGCTTCAAAGCTTCGAAGGACAGGCTGACTCTCCGGTTATGGGCTAACACAGCTGGTGACTTGGAGTTGAAACCACTGCTCATTTACCATTCCAAAAATCCTAGAGCCCTTAAGACTGAGGCTAAATCTACTCTGCCTGTGCTCTATAAATGGAACAACAACGCCTAGATGGCAGCACATCTGTTTACAACATGGTTTACTGAATATTTTAAGCCCACTGTTGAGACCTGCTGCTCAGAAAAAAAGATTCCTTTCAAAATACTGATATTACTGCTCAATGACAATGCACCTGGTCACCCAAGAGCTCTGAGGGAGATTAATGTTGTTTTCATGCCTGTGAACACAACATCCTCTCCATAGCCCATGGATCAAGAAATAACTTCAACTTTCAAGTCTTATTATTTAAGAAATACATTCTGTAAGGCTACTGTTGCCATAGATAGTGATTCTTCTGACGGATCTGGGCAAAGTCAATTGAAAACCTTCTGGAAAGGATTCACCATTCAAGATGCCATGAAGAACATTCATGACTCATGGAAAGAAGTCAAAATATCAACATTTTTAGCCACAATGCTATCGCACATTTAATAGATGACAGTATAGTGCAAACATAACTTTTATATGCACTGGGAAACTAAAAAAGTTCATGTGATTCACTTTACTGTGTTATCTGCTTTATTGTGGTGGTCTGGTACCAAACCCATAATGTCTCCAAGGTATGCCTATATAAGATTACTCTGCATTTCACCATATTTCAATGATCTGAAGACACAGGCTTTCACACCCTAGTGGCTCTGAAATCGAGATGTATCTCATGATTGATCACTGTTGGCCAGAGCAGCTGTGGCCTAGTCATTACCTGAGCATACGTGAACTTTATTCTCTTTTTCATGTATGCATAAGAGCAATATATGATTTAAAAATCTATATTATGTCTATATAAGTAGAAAGGGGCTCTTTCAGTAAATATAAGATTTAAAAGAAGGCACTGGGTCATGGTTTAATGGTCAGCATTTTTTTTCTTTCTGGAATACCCAATAATAGTACACCTTTAAAATGTGATGAAATTATAGTGGGTAATAGTAAAGCTTAATTTATTTTTTCATTCTTACATTTCAAAAAGTATAGAGGTTCTAATCTCTTCTTCCCAAAGCCAGAAGATCCTTTTGTGCATTTTCAGGATGCACACATCCCTATAACAGCCACTTTGGAAATCACTTGACAGGTGATTTCCCCTTGCTTAACAATAATAATACAAGTAGTTAAATGTAATAAAGAAGGCAAGGAATTTGATCTTACAGACAGTTTCTTTCTGAATGCAAGCCCTTATCAGAACTATTCTCCCTGACATTATGGCTGAACGACTCAGTGTAAGCTTTGGAAACATCACTTGAGACCTTGATTAGCCCACTGGCTGAGTGAAAACAGCTGTTTCTAAAGCCTTCAAAAACAATAATCAAATTACTCTTCAGCGCTTTGAATTTCACAAAAATCTCACTGTCTCTGACTGAAATGAAAGGAATATTAATGAAAAAGAAAATCATTTCTTCTTGAGTCACTCTTCAAACAAATTGTACTTTATTCTTCTAACGTTGACAAAACCCTCTCATTCCTTGCTACTCAAAGTGTGACCTCGGAGCCCCACCCCAGCCCTGCTGAAGGGGACTCTGCCCTTCAACGGGACCTCCACGTGCCATCCTCAGCTCTCAAAGGCACTGCTCTGCCTCTCATTTGTGCCAGGACTGAATAAGGAAGTCATCTATTTTCCTGAAAGAGATCACCGCATGTATTTATTCCGTAAATGGCACTGTGCAATCTTTTTCCTAGGGAATTGAGTTTATTCTTTTTTTTTTTTAAAGGGAACGCTATTTATTTATTTATTTATTTTGGCTGTGTTGGGTCTTCGTTTCTGTGCGAGGGCTTTCTCTAGTTGCGGCGAGCGGGGGCCACTCTTCATCGTGGTGCGCAGGCCTCTCACTGTCACGGCCTCTCTTGTTGCGGAGCACAAGCTCCAGACGCGCAGGCTCAGTAGTTGTGGCTCATGGGCCTAGTTGCTCCGCGGCATGTGGGATCTTCCCAGACCAGGGCTCGAACCCGTGTCCCCTGCATTGGCAGGCAGATTCTCAACCACTGCGCCACCAGGGAAGCCCTTGAGTTTATTCTTGATGAGACTCTTTCTGACAAAACCAGTGATGTCTCTCAGCAGCTCCACGCTGATCCCAAAAGTACCATGTGCAGCTTTCTCCTTTGAGAAGAAACTCTCAAGCCCTAGGCTGAAAAAGTATGTCAAGGCAGAGGAAGGACAGCTGCAGTTTCGGAGATGGGTGAAATGCTTTTGTTCCCTTTTAAATTACAAACTCAACAGCATATCTCTTCTGTTCTGTGGATTATGACTTTTCCTGCTCTGGAAGAAGAATGCATAAGTTACAGTCTCATAGAAAAACATCACAGCTCATGCAGTGTTTGCTTATCTTCCTGTCCTGCTTTCTCCCACAGTGTTACCACTCTGCCCAGAGTCCATCAGAAGAACGCGAAGGATTTATCAGGACAAGATTTATCCTCCTTAGGTCTTCCAAGAGTCTGGCATATTTGGATATAACCCTCAATTCCACAACCAAGAAAGTACAGGCAAAAGAATCAGATCTTTTGAGATGGTGTTTCTTCCAATATAAAGAACACTTTTTAGACATTGATTTAGAAATAGGTGATATCATCTTGTTTAATAACAGCAATACCAATATTGTTAAGAATAATACAAGATCAAGAAGTCTGACCTCTACAGAGACAGTTACTCTCTAAATGCAAATCTATCAGAACTATCCACCACATGGCTGAATGCCCCTGTGTATTCCTCTCTGAAATGTCATTTGAGACCTTGGTTAGCTTCACCGAGGTAGAATTTCCATACCATAAAATTCACCCATTTTTAGTATATAGTTTGGTGAGTTTTTGTAAATTTGTATAGTTATAGAATACTTCTACCACCCCCAAAAGTTCCCTCATGCCCATTTTTGGTCAATCCCCACATCTACAATCAGCCCCAGGCAAAAACTGTTCTGTTTCGTGTCTCCATAGTTTTGACTTTTCTAGAAATTTCAAGTAAATGGAATCAGACAATGTGCAGTCTTATGTGTCCGACTGCTTTCACTTAGAATTATGTTTTTGAAATCCATTCTCGTTGGTGCATATGTCAGTAGGTTGTTCCTTTTGACTGCCTGATAGTGTTATATAGATATACCATATTTTGCTCATCCAGTCAACAACAAAGCGGGTATTTGGACAGTTTTTAGCTTTTAAGAATAATGTGTAAGTCTTTGTATGGATATGACTTCTTTCTCTTGAGTAGACTTCTAGGAGTGGAATAACTGGATTGGATCATAACTCTATGTTAAAGATTTTAAAGATTGTCAAATGTTTCCTAAGTAGCTGTAAAATTAATTTTTTTCATCAAATTTGGGAAGATATCAGCCATTATTTATTCAAATATGTTTTCTATTCATTTCTTTCTCTCCTCTCTTTTTACAATTCCCATTATGCATACAATGGTTCCTTCATGGTGCCTCACAGGTCTCTGAGAATTTGTTCATTTCTCTTTATTCTTTTCTTCTTTCCTTTATTCAGACTAGATAAATTCTATTGTTCTAGCTTCCTGTTTTCTTATTCTTCTGCCATCTCATGTCACTGCTGAATACCTTTAGTGAATTTTTCATTTCAGTTATTGTATCTTACAACTCCAGAATTTCCATTTGGTTCTTTTTTTAAATATAAAATGTCTATCTTTATTTAGACCATTTATTATATGAGTCAGTCTGTGGATTCCTTTTATTATTATTCCATAAAGAGTAATAGTATAACATGCTTTCCATTAGTTCTTGGAACTTATTTGTCATAGCTACTTTGAAGTCTCTGTCTTCTAAGTCCAACACCTGGGATCCCTCAGAGACCATTTTTATTGACTAATTTTTTCCCCTGTGTATGTGTTACATGTGCCTACTTATTTACATGTCTCATAAATGTTGTTGTGTGTGCAAGGCATCATGTTCAGCCAGGGACATGTAAAATGCTAGGGACCTCTCAGTGTCTCCTAAGCTTATGTAGCCTGATGCATGTGCACAACTGCAAGGACTTCCAAGGATGTGTGGGAGCTTATTGTCATCCACTATGGCTATTTCATTCCCAAATTTCCCTGCTACATTTCTGGCTAGTCTGCCTCTCCATTGCTTTCCCCACCTATGATTACAACATCAGACTAGCTGTTATATTGGTCTTCCTTGTTCATTTGCTACCATTTCCCAGGAACATTCATTTTTTTCAGTACCACACTCCAATTTAAGTCAACCCTCTCTGAGAGCAAAGTTTCTGGTTTTCACATCTTATCCTGCCCTGGTAGAACTACTATGCCAATGGAGCTGAGAGAATTGCGGGAGATGGGGTGGGATGAGAGTATCCCCAGCCTAAAATGCCATAAACTCCTATTGTTCTTATCCAAAGTTCAAGTATTTATCTTTAATAAATGCTTATCAAATTGCTGTATGCCTTTGGTTAATTTCCAGAGTCCTAAAATGGTTGTTTTTGAAAACTCTGTCCACTTTCATCACTGATTTTTGGACATAAGAATTGCCAAGCTCCTTACTCTGCCATTTTTCAGTCTGACCTTCTCTGTTCATTTATCTTCAATCTTTTTTTTCTTCTGTTTTTTGGGTTGGGTAATTTCTGTTGATCTATCATAAAGTTCACTATTTCTTCTGACATCTAAAATATACCGGTAATCCTGTCCAGTAAATATTTAATTTCAGTATTATCATTTTCAAGTCTAAAAATACCATTTAGTTCTTTTTTATAATTTCAATTTTTCTGTTGAGATGCCTCACTTGGTGCATCACTGACATTGTATTTTCCTTTAATTTTTTGAATATAATTTCCTTAAATCTCTGCACATATTTATGAACATTGATTTAAGTCTCTGACTGCTAAATCCAATATCCCGTACTTATAGAGTCAGTTTTTATTGCTTTTCCCCCCTGTGCATGACTCACACATTCACTTCTTCGCATGTTTTATATTTTTTGGTTGAAAACTGGACATTCTAGATAATATATTGTAGACACTGTGGATTCCTTTTGAGATAATATACTGTAGGAGCTGTGGATTCTTTTTATTATTATTCCATAAAGAGTAATAATAATTACTATTATAACTACTCTTATTATTATTATTTACTTGCCTGGACTTAAACTGCAAAAAAATCTCTCCCGAGTAGTGTGTTCTGCTTATTCTTACTTTTATTTTTTATCCTGGTTTCTTGGGGGTTGCTCCTATAACTGTATTGTTTAGTGGCTAGCTAATAATAGGGGCAAGATTTGTGCTCAAGCATCTCAAGCTGCTAATACTTCCACCCTCTACCAATCAATTTGTGTCTGTGTTGATTGTGGGGAAAGCATTCAAAGTCACAGCTAGTTCTCCAATATCCCTGGTGTTCTCTTTCCACTGGATTCTCTCAGGTCACTCTTGCATGTTTAGCTTCCCAGACAGAGGTGTGTAGAGAGCTTATCTCAGCCATTTGATGTCTCTCTCATTTCCAGGATCTCCCTTTGAGACATTACTCTTTAAACAAATTGTATTCCACTGGGGCATTCTGGTTTTTTAAATAAAATATGTCTCATAAACACAGATAACGTTGGAAATTGGTGGATCTTCGATCCACTATGAACTTTTGGAGGTTCTGTGTTTTGGCTGCAGAGCTGTATTAAAATAGAGTTGCTAGTGTGTCTTGAGAAGGGCCTTCTATTTCAGAATAACCATTATAAGAAAAAACAAGTGAAGCACTTCTCAAATTTATCCTAAATTCTTGATGAATGTAAGGTTGTATGGTGCTTGTAGCATTAACTAGTGTTTTCAAAACACTTGTCTTCCATATCTGTATCCCTGAATGATAAAAGCATGCTGAAAGAGGAAGGCAGACAAAAGCACAAAAGCAGTGCTTAGGAAATTAAATTACAGGAAATCTCTATGTTTATGAGAATGCAATTTTTATATATAGGTGAACCAAGAACTTTTTTTTTTTTTTTTTTTTTTGGCTGCGTTGGGTCTTTGTTGCTGCGCGCAGGCTTTCTCTAGCTGCAGCGGGGGTGGCTACTCTTCATTGCGGGGTGCAGGCCTCTCATTGTCGTGGCTTCTCTTGTTGTGGAGCACAGGCTCTAGGTGCACAGGCTTCAGTAGCTGTGGCTCACGGGCTCTAGAGTGCAGGCTCAGTAGTTGTGGCACACAGGCTTAGTTGCTCCACCGCATGTGGAATCTTCCCAGACCAGGGCTCAAACCCGTGTCCCCTGCATTGGCAGGTGGATTCTTAATCACTGCTCCACCAGGGAAGCCCCCAAGAACTATTTTTATTTTGAAAATATGGTATATACATATTCACATTTTAAGGGGTTTTATGTAGAATCTAAAATTCCAGGTTTCTAGATTTCACAAATACAATAACTTTCCAGTTACATACATGTAAAGGAGACAAATGTTTACTAAAAATTTAAATCTCCTCAAGATATTAAGAAAACTAAGTAGTCCTCTTTTTTTTTTAAACAGAATTTGGAGATATTTTGATTATTTTCCTCTAGCAGAGTGTGCCCTAACAGCTGGGTGTGTGTACTCATTAATTTAAAAGTGGGAATATTGAAATCCTTATGAGACACAAGAATGCCCACAGTTAAGGTTCTTTGCTTAAGACACACATGCCCCAGATATTGTATGATCCACCTAATTAAGAAAATAAAAAATAATCTTCTTCGGCTGCCCATAGAATATCATCGCTGTCCAGAGAGGATCATCTTTCCTTCAAAGCAGTTACTAGTGCTCTCAATTCTGGATTGGTTGGAGAAAAATATTATTCACTCCTCAGGTCTGCTTTATCTATATGTACTGAAGAACTGCAGAGCAAACAGGCATCTGCTGCCACAGTTCATTAAGTGCTCTCTCTGTGAGCAGACACTTATAGGATGGAAAGAATGGAAGAGGGAAAACACCAAAGAGAAATATTAAGTATTTTTCACTGCACTGCATTTCATTCCCTCTTTTGATTTTACCTCATAACCAAAACAAATACTAACAAAGAAAAATCCTTCCTTCCATATTACCATCTCACTGTTTGCCCCAGTTTGGAGGGAAATGCAAGGTCACCCTTTCGTTGGCTGGAGGCCTTCAAAAGCAGCACTCTGAATTTAGTTCCCATTTCATTTATCTGCTCAAACCTCTTATGGGGAGAGGAAAATAAGAGGTGGTGTTTCTTCCAATAACAACAACCTTATATCCCACTAGCATCCCAGGCTGGCCACCTAAACTCTTGAGTGGACATTCAAAGATTTTTATTTTCTACACTGATAGCTATATTCCTAGTAACCTTCTAATTGAAAACTGCAGGGAGGCTCAACCACAGCACTCTTTGAAATGTTTGTGCCACCTCCACTGACTTTTTATCAATCTCGAGGGTAGAAGCTCTCACTTGGGGATGGGCTTAACTAACCTTCATTTTATAAAACAGAAAAAAAGAAGCCCATAGCCAAGAATATCTACTGAAAATCATATATCAGCTCAGTCAATTTCTGGTTCCTCACTGAAGCCTGATTTTCTCTTTGAACCCAGAGAAAGTTAAGGATGGCTCTTTCTTATATCATTGCTTCATTCAAATCTATGTTGGGCTTCTAAGTGAAGGAGGGTAACAAAGGGAGAAATAGGCCATCAGATCGAGGAGCAGAGGTGAGATAGGAAAATAAAAAACTTTAAAGAGGAAAAAGGATTGTGCAAGTGGAAAACACCTAGGAGACATCTACAGTAGTTGCCTAGAGCTGTCCAAGTCTTATTTCCTTTCCAACAATAGTTTTCTTGAAGGAACTGGGTTCAGATAGTCATGAACTGAAATCCCAGCTTAGTCAATTACCAGATGTATTTCTTGGTTAATGTCTTTAACTTCTTTAAACTTCAGTTTCTAATTCTATTGGGTTGGCCAAAAAGTTCATTCTGGTTTTCCCATAAGATGTTACAGAAAAACCTGAATGAACTTTCTGGCCAAGCCAATATAAAATGAGGACATGGGTAGGGCCATTTCTCTTTGTGCCCCCAGCACCTGTCATGAAATCTGAAAATGTTTGTCCATAACATTTCTGAAGAGAAGGCTGCAGCAGGGAGGAACAAAGCACTCTGCTTCTGCTTAATAAACTCGAATGTAAGTTGCTATGCTTTCTTCCAGTCTCTTCCAGACATTTCCAACCACACAGATTCTCTGAAAACTCTGTGCTAAAGATCCTTAACTAAACCAAGTGGAAAGTGTTTGGAGGTTATGGCTTGGAAAAGTAGGCTGGGAGGGGTAACATCAGCAAAACAGTAGAATAGGAAGCCCCAGACCCTCCTTCCCCCATAGAGACATGGATTCAACAACAGAAAGCCAACAGAATACCTCTGTGAGACATCCAGACACCAATTAAAAGGTTCCTGCACCACAGGTAAGCATGAAGACAACCACATCAAAACCCAGGCGGGGGGACTTCCCTGGTGGTCCAGTGATTAAGACTCTGCACTCCCAATGTAGGGGGCCCAGGTTCGATCCCTGATCAGGAAACTAGATCCCGCATGCTGCAACTAAGACCTGGTGCAGCCAAATAAATAAATAACAAACTAAAAAAAAAAAACCCAGGCGGGATTTCCTGACACACTCCACTCTCTCTCATCAGGGTCATTGTAAGGATAAATACATAGACAAATATAGAAGCCTGCTGTATTGGAAAAGAGATTAGTAAATCCCTTATAAATATGTATAGAATTTTTTAAGCATAAAAAGTAATTATAAGTCTATGTTAATAGATATGCAATATAAAAAGAAGTAATTTGTGTCATCAATGACATAATACACAAAAATTAACTCAAAATGGATTAAAGATCTAAATGTAAGACTTAAAACTACTAAACTCCTAAAACTACTAAACTCCTAAAACAAAACATAAGGAAGATTGGTTCAAGATGGTGGAGTAGAAGGATGTGCACTCACTCCCTCTTGCGAGAGCACCAGAATCACAACTAACTGCTGAACAATCATCAACAGGAAGACACTGGAACTCACCAAAAAAGATACTCCACATCCAAAGACAAAGGAGAAGCCTCAATGAGACGGTATGAGGGACACAATCACAATAAAATCAAATCCCATAACTGCTGGGTGGGTGACTCACAAACTGAAGAACACTTATACCACAGAAGTCCACCCACTGGAGTGAAGGTTCTGAGCCCCACCTCAGGCTTCCCAACCTGGGGGTCCGGCAATGGGAGGAGGAATTCCTAGAGAATCAGACTTTGAAGGCTAGTGGGATTTGACTGCAGGACTTCGACAGGACTGGGGGAAACAAACACTCCACTCTTGGAGGGCACACACAGAGTAGTGTGCGCACTGGGACCCAGGGGAAGGAGCGGTGACTCCATAGGAGACTGAACCAGACCTACCTGCTAGTGTTGGAGGGTCTCCTACAGAGGCGGGGGGTGGCTGTGACTCACCGTGAGGACAAGGACACTGGCAGCAGAAGTTCTGGGAAGTACTCCTTGGCGTGAGTCCTCCCAGAGTCCGCCATTAGCCCCACCAAAGAGCCTGGGTAGGCTCCAGTGTTGGGTTGCCTAAGGCCAAACAACCAACAGGGAGGGAACCCAGCCCCACCTATCAGCAGACAAGGGGATTCAAGTTTTATGGAGCTCTGCCCATCAGAGTAACAGCCAGCTCTACCCACCACCAGTCCCTCCCATCAGGAAACTTGCACAAGGCTCTTAGATAGCCTCATCCACCAGAGGACAGACAGCAGAAGCAAGAAGAACTACAATCCTGCAGCCTGTGGAACAAAAACTATATTCACAGAAAGACAGACAAGATGAAAAGGCAGAGGGCTATGTACCAGATGAAGGAACAAGATAAAATCCCAGAAAAACAACTAAATGAAGTGGAGATAGGCAATCTTCCAGAAAAAGAATTCAGAATAATGATAGTGAAGATGACCCAGGACCTCGGAAAAAGAATGGACGCAAAGATGGAGAAGATGCAAGAAATGTTTAACAAAGATCTAGAAGAATTAAAGAACAAACACACAGAGATGAACAATACAATAACTGAAATGAAAAACACACTAGAAGGAATCAATAGCAGAATAACTGAGGCAGAAGAACGGATAAATGACCTGGAAGACAGAATGGTGGAATTCACTGCTGTGGAACAGAATAAAGAAAAAAGAATGAAAAGAAATGAAGACAGCCGAAGAGACCTCTGGGACAACATTAAACGCAACAACATTCACATTATAGGGGTCCCAGGAGAAGAGAGAGAGAAAGGACCCGAAAAAATATTTGAAGAGATTATAGTCGAAAACTTCCCTAACATGGGAGAGGAAATAGCCACCCAAGTCCAAGAAGCGCAGAGAGTCCCATACAGGATAAACCCAAGGAGAAAGATGCCGAGACACACAGTAATCAAATTGGCAAAACTTAAAAACAAAGAAAAATTACTGTAAGCAGCAAGGGAAAAATGGCAAAGAGCATACAAGGGAACTCCCATAAGGTTAACAGCTGATTTCGCAGCAGAAACTCTACAAGCCAGAAGGGAGTGGCATGATATACTTAAAGTGATGAAAGGGAAGAACCTACAACCAAGATTACTCTACCCAGCAAGGATCTCATTCAGATTCGATGGAGAAATCAAAAGCTTTACAGACAAGCAAAAGCTAAGAGAATTCAGCACCACCAAATCAGCTCTACTACAAATGCTAAAGGAACTTCTCTAAGTGGGAAACACGAGAGAAGAAAAGGACCTACAAAAGCAAACCCAAAACAATTAAGAAAATGGTAACAGGAACATACATATCGATAATTACCTTAAATGTGAACGGATTAAATGCTCCAACCAAAAGACACAGGCTTGCTGAATGGATACAAAAACAAGACCCATATATATGCTGTCTACAAGAGACCCACTTCAGACCTAGAGACACATACAGACTGAAAGTGAAGGGATGGAAAATGATATTCCATGCAAATGGAAATCAAAAGAAAGCTGGAGTAGCAATATTCATATCAGATAAAATAGACTTTAAAATAAAGAATGTTACAAGAGACAAGGAAGGACACTACATAATGATCACGGGATCAATCCAAGAAGAAGATATAACAATTATAAATATATATGCACCCAACATAGGAGCACCTCAATACATAAGGCAACTGCTAACAGCTATAAAAGAGGAAATCGACAGTAACACAATAATAATGGGGGACTTTAACGCCTCACATACACCAATGGGCAGATCATCCAAACAGAAAATTAAAAAGGAAACACAAGCTTTAAATGACACAATAGACCAGATAGATTTAATTGATATTTATAGGACATTCCATCCAAAAACAGCAGATTACACTTTCTTCTCAAGTGCGCATGGAACAGTCTCCAGGATAGATCACATTTTGGGTCACAAATCAAGCCTCAGTAAATTTAAGAAAATTGACATCATATCAAGCATCTTTTCTGACCACAACACTATGAGATCAGAGATCAATTACAGGGGAATAAAACTAAAAACCCCAAACACATGGAGGCTAAACAATACGTTACTAAATAACCAAGAGATCACTGAAGAAATCAAAGAGGAAATCAAAAAATACCTAGAGACAAATGACAATGAAAACACGATGATCCAAAACCTATGGGACGCAGCAAAAGCAGTTCTAAGAGGGAAGTTTATAGCTATACAAGCCTACCTCAAGAAACAAGAAAAACCTCAGATAAACAATCTAACCTTACACCTAAAGGAACTAGAAAAAGAAGAACACACAAAACCCAAAGTTAGCAGAAGGACAGAAATCATAAAGATCAGAGCAGAAATAAATGAAATAGAAACAAAGAAAACAATAGCAAAGATCAATAAAACTAAAAGCTGGTTCTTTGAGAAGATAAACAAAATTGATGAACAATTAGCCAGACTCACCAAGAAAAAGAGGGAGAGGACTCAAATCAATAAAATTAGAAATGAAAAAGGAGAAGTTACAACAGACACCGCAGAAATAAAAAGCATCCTAAGAGACTACTACAAGCAACTCTACGCCAATAAAATGGACAACCTGGAAGAAATGGACAAATTCTTAGAAAGGTATAACCTTCCAAGACTGAACAAGGAAGAAATAGAAAATATGAACAGAACAATCACAAGTCATGAAACTGACACTGTGATTAAAAATCTTCCAACAAACAAAAGTCCAGGACCAGATGGTTTCACAGGTGAATTCTATCAAACATTTAGAGAAGAGCTAACACCCATCCTTCTCAAACTCCTCCAAAAAACTGCAGAGGAAGGAACATTCCCAAACTCATTCTGTGAGGTCACCATCACCCTGATACCAAAACCACATAAAGATACTACAAAAAAAGAAAATTACAGACCAATATCACTGATGAATATAGATGCAAAAATCCTCAACAAAATACTAGCAAACACAATCCAACAACACATTAAAAGGATCATACACCATGATCAAGTGGGATTTATCCCAGAGATGCAAGGAATCTTCAATATACACAAAAAACCAATGTGATACACCATATTAACAAATTGAATAAGAAAAACCATATCATCTCAATCGATGAAGAAAAAGCTTTTGACAAAATTCAACACCCATTTGTGATAAAAACTCTCCAGAAAGTGGGCATACAGGGACCTACTTCAACATAATAAAGGCCATCTACGACAAACCCACAGCAAACATCATTCTCAATGGTGAGAAACTGAAAGCATTTCCTCTAAGATCAGGAACAAGACAAGGATGTCCACTCTCACCACTATTATTCAACATAGTTTTGGAAGTCCTAGCCACGGCAATCAGAGAAGAAAAAGAAATAAAAGGAATACAAATCGGAAAAGAAGAAGTAAAACTGTCACTGTTTGCAGATGACATGATACTATACATAGAGAATCCTAAAGATGCCACCAGAAAACTAGTAGAGCTAGTCAATGAATTTGGTAAAGTTGCAGGATACAAAATTAATGCACAGAAATCTCTTGCATTCCTATACACTAATGATGAAAAATCTGAAAGAGAAATTAAGAAAACACTCCCATTTACCATTGCAACAAAAAGAAAAAAATACCTAGGAATAAACCTACCTAGGGAGACAAAAGACCTGTATGCAGAAAACTATAAGACACTGATGAAAGAAATTAAAGATGATACCAACAGATGGAGACATGTACCATGTTCCTGGATTGGAAGAATCAATATTGTGAAAATGACTCTACTACCCAAAGCAATCTACAGATTCAATGCAATCCCTATCAAATTACCAATGGCATTTTTTTACAGAACTAGAACAAAAAATCTTAAAATTTGTATGGAGACACAAAAGACCCCGAATAGCCAAAGCAGTCTGGAGGGAAAAAAAACGGAGCTGAAGGAATCAGACTCCCTGACTTCATACTATACTACAAAGCTACAGTAATCAAGACAATATGGTACTGGCACAAAAACAGAAATACAGATCAATGGAACACGATAGAAAGCCCAGAGATAAACCCACGCACCTATGGTCAACTAATCTATGACAAAGGAGGCAAGGATATACAATGGAGAAACGACAGTCTCTTCAGTAAGTGGTGCTGGGAAAACTGGACAGCTACATATAAAAGAATGAAATTAGAACACTCCCTAACACCGTACAGAAAAATCAACCCAAAATGGATTAGAGACCTAAATGTAAGACGGGACACTATAAAACTCTTAAAGGAAAACATAGGAAGAACACTCTATGACATAAATCACAGCAAGATCTTTTTTGATCCACCTCCTAGAGTAATGGAAATAAAAACAAAAATAAACAAATGGGACCTAATGAAACTTCAAAGCTTTTGCACAGCAAAGGAAACCATAAACAAGATGAAAAGACAACCCTCAGAATGGGAGAAAATATTTGCAGATGAATCAATGGACAAAGGATTAATCTCCAAAATATATAAACAGCTCATGCAGCTCAATATTAAAAAAACAAACAACCCAATCCAAAAATGGGCAGAAGACCTACACATTTCTCCAAAGAAGACATACAGATGGCCAAGAAGCACATGAAAAGCTGTTCAACATCACTAATTATTAGAGAAATGCAAATCAAAACTACAATGAGGTATCACCTCACACCAGTTAGAATGGGCATCATCAGAAAAACTACAAACAACAAATGCTGGAGAGGGTGTGGAGAAAAGGCACCCCTCTGCACTGTTGGTGGGAATGTAAATTGATACAGCCACTATGGAGAACACTATGGAGGTTCCTAAAAAACTAAAAATAGAATTACCATATGACCCAGCAATCCCACTACTGGGCATATACCCAGAAAAAGCCATAATTCAAAAAGACACATGCACCCCAATGTTCACTGCAGCACTATTTACAATAGCCAGGTCATGGAAGCAACCTAAATGCCCATCAACAGACGAATGGATAAAGAAGATGTGGTACATATATACAATGGAATATTACTCAGCCATAAAAAGGAACGAAATTGGGCCATTTGTAGAGACTTGGCTGCATCTAGAGACTGTCATACAGAGTGAAGTAAGTCAGAAAGAGAAAGACAAATATCGTATATTAACGCATATACGTGGAACCTAGAAAATGGTACAGATGAACCGGTTTGCAGGCAGAAATTGAGACACAGATGTAGAGAACAAACATATGGACACCAAGGGGGGAAAGCGGCGGAGGGGGGGTGGTGATGAATTGGGGAATTGGGATTGACAGGTATACACTGATGTGTATAAAATGGATGACTAATAAGAACCTGCTGTATAAAAAAAATAAAATTAAGTTAAAAAAAAGAAAACATAAGGGAAAAGCTTCAGGACACTGGATTTGGTAATGATTTCTCGGATATGATACCAAAAGCACAAGAAACAAAATTAAAAATAGACAAAAAGGACTATACTAAACTTAAAATTTTCTTCATGTCAAAAGAAACAATGAACAGAGTGAAAAGGTACCTACAGAATGGGAGAAATTAATTGCAAATCGTATACCTGATAAAGGGTTAACATCTCGAATGTATAAGAAGCTTATGTAACTCAACAATGACAAGAAACTAAAAATCTGATTTAAAAAATGGACAGGGGCTTCCCTGGTGGCGCAGTGGTTGAGAATCTGCCTGCCAATGCAGGGGACACAGGTTCGAGCCCTGGTCTGGGAAGATCCCACATGCCGCGGAGCAACTAGGCCCGTGAGCCACAATTGCTGAGCCTGCGCGTCTGGAGCCTCTGCTCCGCAACAAGAGAGGCCGCGATAGTGAGAGGCCCGCGCACCGCGATGAAGAGTGGCCCCCACTTGCCGCAACTAGAGAAAGCCCTCACACAGAAACTAAGACCCAACACAGCCATAAATAAATAAATACATAAATAAAAATTTTTTAAAAATGGACAAAGAACTTTAATAGATATTTCTCCAAAGAAGATATACAAATGACCAATAAGCACATAAAGAGATGCTCAACATCACTTATAATTAGGGAAATGTAAATCAAAACCACAATGAAATAGCACCTCATACCCATCTGGGGTGCCAGTATCAAAAGAAAATAAGTGTTATCGAGGATGTGAAGTTAGAATCCTTGTGCATTGTTGGGAATGCAAATGGGGTAGCCATTATGGAAAACAATGGCTTGCCATGTGGAGGAAATATGGAGCTTCCTCAGAAAATTAAAAAATAGGATTACCATATGATCCAGCAATCTCACTTCTGGGTATATATACAGTGAACTCAAAGCAGGATCCTGAAGAGACATTTGCACATCCATGTTCATTACAGCATAATTATCAATAGCCAGGAGGTGAAAGCAACCCAAATTCCCACAACAGATTAATGGATAAATACATGTGGTATATACATAAGATTGAATTTTACGCAGCCTTAAAAAGGAAGGAAATCCTATCAGGCTACAACATGGATGAACCCCAAGGACATTTATGCTAAATGAAATAAGTCGGGTGCAAAAAGACAAATAAATATATAAGTCCACTCATATGAAATATCTAAAAGGGTCAAAATTATAGAAACAGAAAACAGAAAGGTAGTTCCCAAGGGCTGAGGGGAGGGGAGGAGGGAAGTAGTGTTTAATAGATGTAGAGTTTCAGTGTTGCAAAAAGATAAAGTTCTAGAGATCTGAACTTTACACAATAATGTAAATATACTTTACACAATAATGTGAATATACTTTAAACTACTGAACTGTACACTTCAAAATGGCGAAGATGGCAAATTTAATGTTACGTGTTTTTACAATAATGAAGAAAGAAAAAACAAAAAAGTTAGCTTGGTCACATTTTCATCCGAACTGGTTTGTTAGGTTGTTTTCCCTTGAGTAATAGTTTCTGGGGAACATTTTTTTGGTTCAGTAAAAATATAAGTATTTAGATTCACTTTGCAGTTCAGCAAAATAGGCCATTTCAATTCAGACTCTACTCCTAACTAGGGCCAATCTGCCTTGGATGGAAGATACCTGGTCCAACTTAAGCCAGCCTGTGGCTATTCTGTGGGTTTATTCTGCACTTCAAGTACAACGGGGCTAAAAACACTATTGATCACACCCCTGATTTCCTAAAGATGGACAGGGACATTCTACACTTTTCCTCTGAGGTATTAAATATCAGGCCTGCCATTAACCAAACTGTGATAACAGACACAATAAAGCCAACTGCAAAGTTACCATTAAAGAATATTTCTCCAAAGGTCATGCTGCAGCCGCAGAATATCATAATGACCCTCTTCTCTGAGGGCTACTGGTTTCTCACAAAAGATGTCCCTAGCCCAGCTTTGCCACTTCCACCTCTCCATGACAGCAAATAACTCAGAGGTGATTCCTGCTGCCCCTAACCCTTCCTAAGAATCATTTAACACAAGCACAAGCCTCATTTTAAAAAGACCCTCCCTGCTCCTTCTTAACAAGAGACACCTCACCGTTCACTAGCATACCCCCCCCCAATCCCCGCCCCGTTGCAGTAAGTCAGTAAATCTTCTTTGTTGGACAAAGAGTTTGCCTTGGTCGTCTTTGGCTGTTGGAATTTTTCCTCTCCCTTGCAGGAAAAGAATGTTTCCAACATATCCAAAACCAGCAGGCTTGGGCAGAAGGGTTTGTTCTTCCCCCCAAAATGAGGATAAATCTGAGACCTGTAAAGAGCCATTCCCAGCTCCTGGCCTGGTTCCCCATCAGCCAGCCCACCAGCATCAGCAGAAAGGCCGGAAGCTGGGCAAGATGCTCTCTGCCTACGACCATGCAGAGTAAGCTCCTTCCGCGGACTCCTGCCAGGATCTTCCAACGTTCCCCTGGAAGAAGCTGTGTCCTTCGGCTCCTTTAAAGCTATCACCACCTCCTTCTCTGAAACCATGCGTCGCCGACTGGGGGTACCTCAAGGTGTAACATTTGACACTCATCCTGCATCTCAGGTCAACACAAGTCTCATCATTCAAGGTCTTGCTAAAATGTCACCTCTTCAGAGACACCTTCTTCGATCCCTCTAAACTAGCCTCTTCACAATCTCTTACACAACATCTTACTCTTTGTTTCTTCTTAGCACTTATCATAGAAAGCACACTCAGCACTTGGCACTTCATGTTTTCCTTCACTACTTTATCAAATTCTTTTCTTAATTCTCATATTTTAGAGAGCTTTATGGGCTTTTTAACTTTACAATCATGTCACCAACATGTCTCTTTTCCCCAATATTTATTGTAAATATTTCTTGTTCACATTGCATTAGCTGCTGCTCCAAAAAAAACAAAAAGATTGAAATAGAGTAATGATACATTCTGATTCCAGGTGGGATTCCAGGGGGGGCAGGTTCAAATACAGTTATAAAACCAAAGCATTTTATTTATCTGTAAGGAGCTTTAGTGGTCATAAAAACAGTTTCTCCCTGTCTTGCAGATAAAACTGAGGGCTGGAGTGTGGAGGCAACCTGAAAAGGCCTCGATTTACTGGTGACTGCATGCCTGATGATATTTGATGAAACTAGGGAAGAGGATGACTGCATGTTTTCAGTACCACAAAAGCTTAGTATTTTGCCTTCTTAAAATGAGTATTTCTAAAAATAAAAATATATACAATGTATACAGAGTTTGCACATGTATAAGTTAAAGAACCATGAATAGTCCATTTACCTTAACAAATGGGCAGAACTATTGAAACTCTCACTGTGACACTCCCTGATCACTGCCTTCTCTTACTTTATCTTGTGGAAAAAGGGGCAAGGAACTCTTCTGAATTTTGTTTTCATCATTCCTGTTTTATTTTATTTGTAGTTTTACTACTTATCTGTTCTTAAACTGACATGAATGATTTCATACTGTACGTAATCATTAACAACTTGCTTTCTTTTCACTGTTTTTGAGATTCAGCATTTTCACGCTAATTCATTTTGCTACATTAATTTTCACTGCTGTAAAATATTCAAGAGTGTAATAATGCCATGCTTTATGCATTCTCTTACTCTGTGGATAAATTAAACTTAAATATTTGTGCTGAGAGCTGAGATGACCTGTGTCCAACATAGCATTAACTATTTGCTCCAGCAGAGCCTAGTGCAGAAAGATAAGACAGCAACCTAAGAAATAACTTCACTATTACCTTCAGAAAATTCTTGCAATTCACTTTATCCAGGCAGATAGTTTGCACTACTGGAGAAACAACTCTTTTATAAGGAAGGACAAGAGTTTATTCATCTGGATACACAGTGAGCTTATCAAAACGACAGCATTTTAAAAAATACTCTATTAACCCCAAAGAAGGCAGGAAAGAGGGGGGAAGGATCCAAAAACAGGTGGGACAAATAGAAAACAAAAGGCAAGATGCTGGATTTAAATCCCACCAGGTCAATAATAACATTAAATATAAATTGTGTAAACACTACAAGTAAAAGAGGCTGTCAAACCGAATTTTAAAATAAAGAACTATCTGTCACCCACAAAATACCAACTTTCAACATAAGGAATAGATAAACAGGAAAAGGCTAGAAAAAGATACAGCATGAAAACACCAATCCAAAGAGAGCTGGCTAAATTAATAGACCTAATTCTCTGGTTCCTTTCCTGCGGGAGGGACGATGCTGGAAAAGCCAGGAAGGAAAGAAGAGGCCACTGTGAGGATCAACAGGCACAGGAAGAAACACGGCACGGCAGGGGCCGTCCACACTCACCGCGAGAACGAGGACACAGCGGCCTCAGGCTACGGAACCCAGAACATTCCTCGGCCGGATGCTGTCAAGGACCTGATGCTGCTGCCTGTCTCCGCAGCCCTGCCAGGACCCCTTCGTCCCCGCAGATGGCTTCCTGGATGAGCGTGAGCCAACGTGAGGTACATCTGCACCCGAAGGAGGAGATGGCCTGGCGGACCCAGGCCTGCGAGAGGCTGCGGGGCGCGCGGTGCGAGGAGCAGAAAGGGCCGCAGTGGCCGAAGCAGAGGCCTGGGCGTGGCGCTCTCTGGAGAAGGAGGCGGTCACCGTGAGCGGCCCCTCAACCCCCGCACGCCCAGGGCCGCCTCAGGGAGCCTCCCGGGTGACGCCCCGCCGGGCCTAGGGTGGCCCCGCAGGCAAAGACAAGGCGCTGCCAGCTTCCGGCTCCCGTCTGGCCCCCGAGGCCAAGGTTTTATGAGATTGTACACAACCGAGCTGTCGCAGCTGTCGCGCATCGTGATAGGCCCCACGCGGGGGGAGAAAAGGCTCACGGCTGCCCTACAACTCGCTTCCTGCTGCACTTGGCAACGTCCTGGACCGCGTCGGCCAGCGCATGCGCGGTGAGTGACACGTGTGCGCCGGGACCCGCGCCGGCCCGGACGATGCCGTGCCGGGCGCTGTGGCCACCCTTGCTTGTATGACAGGCCGATTCGGAAGGAAGTGGTGGACCCCCCTGACCGTGACAACCCCGTGGACCTCAATGTCGTGGGTCTGCAGGGGGCGGCCGGGCCTCCTGGGTTCCAGAAGCTGCGGGCGAAGCTGCTGGCAGAGGTCAGGGGAAACCAAATAAACAGGCTTAGATGCAGGGGAAAGAAAAAATTCCCCGCACCAGATTGCCTGAAACTTGGCTCCC
Source organism: Balaenoptera musculus (assembly GCF_009873245.2). Taxonomy (NCBI): domain Eukaryota; kingdom Metazoa; phylum Chordata; class Mammalia; order Artiodactyla; family Balaenopteridae; genus Balaenoptera; species Balaenoptera musculus. The sequence continues at coordinate 49,866,739 of NC_045803.1, forward strand.
TGCTAACTAGCTAGAGTAAATTACCTTAGCCGCTTTCAGCCTCACTTTCTCCAGCTTGAAAACGAGGATATTAAGTCTCCTTCTCAAAGGGCTAAAGTGAAAATTGAGGAATATGCGAAGTGAGTAGTGCTGATTCCAGTTTTTAATGGTAAATGACACTACTATTTTACCCTTTAGAATATCATTGGTTGTGGCTTCCTTGGTGGCGCAATGGTTAAGAATCCACCTGCCAATGCAGGAGACACGGGTTCGAGCCCTGGTCCAGGAAGATCCCACATGCCGCAGAGCAGCTAAGCCCATGCGCCACAAGTACTGAGCCTGCGCTCTAGAGCCCAGGAGCCACAACTACTGAGCCCGCCGCACGCCTAGAGCCCGTGCTCGGCAACATGAGAAGGCACCACAACGAGAAGCCGGTGCACTGCAATGAATAGTGGCCCCCGCTCGCCGCAACTAGAGAAAGCCCACGCACAGAAACGGAAGACCCAACACAGCCAAAAATAAATAATTAATTAATTAATTAAAAAAAAGAAAGGGCCTAAACTGTTAAAAAAATAATCATTGGTTATTTTTAGTAAATCACATTTGTTTAAATAGCTTTCTTCTAATCCAACTCTTTGCAGTTATTCACAGTAGCTCTGTATTTTACTGAATAACTTTTCAACATCTATTGATGTCCTTTAGTTTGTTGGTATAATGAAATATGTTGATAAAGTTCTTGTTTCTGAAGTCCTTGCATTACTGAAATTAATCCCATTTGTTTATATCATAATTTTATAAATGGATAGCTGGATTCAGACTTCCAATAGTTTATTTGAAATATTTGCTTCTATATTTGTAATCAAAATTCATCTTATTTTCTCTGGTGTGCTATCTTTATGATACTTTATACAATGAATTAGGGGTGTTTCATCTCTTTCTGTGGACTGCAGTTATTTAAATAGCATAGGAATTACATGATCTATGAATTGAGATTAAACTCAGCAGTAAAACCATCTGAGCCTGCCACTGAATTCAGCTATGGTTATGGGTCTATTCAAATTTTCTGTATCATTTTTGGGTCAAATGGGATGTTTTATGTTTTGATAATAAGTTGTCCATTTCTCTCAGTTTCCAAATTTATTATCTTGAGTTTGTACAAGATGCTTTAATATAAATCTTTAAGCTTTTCTGTAATGTATCTCATTATTAACATTGTACATTTATTTTCTCTTTCTCTCTCTCCCTCTTAATTACGTTTGCCAGGAATTTCCTTTTTTATTCTATTATTCTTTTTAAACAAAAATGTGTATTCTGTATCATGTAACATGGAACATGCTATATGTCACAAAAATATTAAGGAACAGTGTCTTAAACAAGACAAAAGTTCAATTCTCTCTCATGTAAAAGAGGTCCAGAGGTGTGCAGCCTGGGACTGTTGTGTTAGCACTCTGGCATTATCAGGGACCCAGACACAGTCTTCAAGCTGTGATTCCCCAGCCTAGCTTCCATCCTTGTGATCTTATCATTCACAACAACTGTGGTGCTCTAATGATCAGATTCGTGTTTCTGGCCAGTAGCAGGCAGAAGAAGGGAAAGATAAAAGAATCACTTCACCAATAATTCAGGCCCCTTATTAGCCTTCCCAGAAGTTCCTGACCATGCTTTTGTTTATGTATCGTCTGCCTGAATCAATCATAGAGCCACAGTATGAGGCAAGGGAGTGCTAGGAATGCAGCCTGAGCAGATTTCCAGCTCAAAAAAAAAAAAAAAATCAAACTTCTATTCCTGGATAAAAGGACAGGTATGGATACTGGGTGAGGCTGGAGGTTATCTGCTACAATTTCATGTATCCTGTCAAACATTTCTGCTTTCACTTCTACTTTAAATTTTCACAGCTTTCATGTCAATTAACTTTTCTTCCTAATTTCTGTTGGTTTATTTTGATACTCATTTTTTAAATCCTGAGGTCAGTTTATTTATTTTTTGCCTTTTAAATAAATTACAATAAAACACTTGAGAATATAAATTTGAAGTCCTGTATTTTGTTGCCTCATTTGCTAGATCTTAACCTTTTACCAGTGGGGTAAATGTTTATGGAGCTGTCCCAAGACAGCTGGAACTAAACCATTAGATTTTCAGGTTTATGATCTTTGAACATATATTCCCTGAGCTGGGTGGTTATTTGACATGTTAAATGTCTCTTCTCAAGCACACAGTCTCTTGTATCAAAATTCATTGAACGACTTGCCTTTTGCCAGACACAGTTGTCTCTGATTCTTCAAGATTATGAGTACTGCTGTATCTGCCATTCTTTTATCTTTATTTACCTGTGTAATATATCTGTAGGATTAATTTCTAGAAGTGGAATGGCTGTGTCAAAGAGTGTAAAAAGGTAAAATCTGATACCTATCACAAAACAACTTATTAGTTTGATTGTCTTTTGCCCTCCAAAAAGTTTTCCAGGAAATATAAAATGCTTTTTCCCATACACTTTTGGTGAGAGCATAACTTGCTAAAGCTGATTCAGATAGCAATCTGGTCATATCAGCCAAAAGTTAAATAGGCACAGCCTCTGACACAGCAAGCCCTCTTCTAGGAGTCTGTCTTACTAAATTGCTTTCATATGTACACAGATATACACTGTACGTGATGACTAGGAAATATAACCTAAAGACGTTAAAATTAAGTGAAAAAAAAATCACATTGAAGACACGTACATGTGCTATGATTCCATTTTGTAAAAGAAAACTATATGGGCAAAGGTAAGCATACATTAGTACTTAAGTACAAAGTAAAAGAATGAAAAGGATACATACCCAACAATGGTCATCGGTTACCTCTCAGGAAGTGAGTAAGATCAGGCCCAGGAAAGGAAGACTGTGGTAAAGAGAAAGGTCCACACTTAAGTCCATATACTTTTATATTATATATATCTTTCACACTAAGGATATATCTTCATTTGACTATTACAGGAAATAAGATACTTCTTAATTAAAATTAAATTAGAATGTTGGTTCATATTTTAAAGTTACCTATACTATCATTTCATTATTTAGTTATTTATATTGCTTATTTGTATGATGGCTTTATTTGTATTTTAGTGTCTCAATGACATTATCAAGGAGCTAGGCTCTTTCTCTCTTGCTGCTCTTCTAGAACATTGGCTGTCACCACTCCAGGTGTCAGCCAACAAAATCCAGTTAAAGAAGGGCTTTTGTCACAATGTCCCCTCCAAAAAATAAATCTTAGCAACCCACCCAGCAGTCCTTTGCCTCATATACACACACACACACAACCCTCACCTCCTGGGTCATAATTTTTCCTAAGTCTGTTCCTAAACCCATTCCTAGCAAGGGAAATTAATGTGATTAAACTTCACCATAACGAAGAAGGTGGGTACCTGAGAAAAACCTGGGATATTTAAAAAGCAAAATGGGGGTAATGGCTATTACATAAGCAGCCAACAAGTCCTGGTAATGTGCTAAAAGGGATCCCTCTTCTCCCAGGATAAGTACTTTCCCCTTTTGATTTTTTTAAATTAATTATTCTAAAGTTTGGACCTCAGAGTAAATCTTACAAATACATTTCCCCCAGAAAGATCCGTTGCCGTGCTCTAGCCTGTGTGAGTTGCGATTTGGGGTAACTTATTGAATGCACACGTGCCTAATTAGGGTCTGAGAAGACTTCTTCTGCTCTGCATGTATCCACAGGTTATGAAGTTTCATGGGCAATTTAATGGATTACCATACTTAATCTTAAAGAGCACATAATTTGCTAAATCATAACATAAATAACACAGTTTTAGGAATTTATCTACAGCTTGGAGCCACAGACCTCTGCTCCCGAAAAAGGAACTAACTAAAAACAGTAGTTGTCTAGCATTGGTGCTAGGTGCAGAGAGTGAGTTTAGACCAAGAGAACTAACCCCATGGCCAAGGTTGGCTAAGAATTCCTTCCCCCAGCATGGGTTGCACTCCCCGGAATCAGAGAAAGGCTTGATACAGATAGCACTTTGCCTTGAGTAAGATTATTCTACTTTCTTCACCAAGTCAAGCCATATATGCCACACAAGTGGGCAAGACTTCAGCTAAAAATTCTAACAACTTGCTAAAGACCAGTTTAGGCAAGTGTGGGAGTATAGAACCCCTGGGAGGTTCAGATATAAAGGGAGTTTGTACCAACTCACAGGTTATTCTTTGTGGACATCACTGGGTACTTAGAAGAAAGATGGAGAACAGGGTAGTTCAGAAAGCCTAAATCCCCACCCAGATCTTCCTCCTCCATGGAACAAAAGCATTAAGCTGTTGAGGAAAGGGTGGCAAGAACTGTCAAACTTAGAACACAGGCAAAGACCCAGTGCAGCAAAGGAAAGGAAGGAGGGAACAACTCCCACTACTGTTTGGAGAGTCTCAGGAAACCATGTGGGCTCAGGTCATTAGAAATTCTCTATTTTAGCAGAAGTGGCAGAATCACTGAGTAACCTCCACCAACGAGCCCCAGGAATACAATAGAAGCCTAAGATTGAGGCTTAAGAAGAAAAACCAGAGAATAACCTTTCGCACCTCAATGGGGCCAGTGAGGATCAATTACAAAAATCAACTGTCTACCTCACAGAATGGGGCAAGAGCATGCAGAACAATGATCTCGGAGGTTCTGGCTCAGAGGGAAAGCCTAAAGCTGAGGGAGGGCATAAGAACATGGAGAAAACCTCTGGTAACCTGTCCCCATCTCAAGCACAAGGCAAAACTGGAAGAATTCAAAGCTGGTGGTCCACTGAGGGTAACCAGAGCAACAACAAAATGCACACCTAGATCAACCCCTGTTAAGATTTTCTCTTTATCTTTGGTGTTCAGCAGTTTGAATATAATGTACTTGGGTGTGGTGTTCTCTGTAGTTGTTTGGCTTGGTATTAATTGAGGTTCTTCAAATATGTATTTGGTCTTCAGCCTTGGAATTTCCTGTGATAAGAGGGATAAAGGTGTCTTTTACTATGTCAGTGAGGTGACTTTTGTAAAGCCCTTAGGTAACTTAGGGATGAGGGCTAGTTGCCAGGGGAAACAACCACGTGATTAGAGGGTTAGAATTTTCAGTATCCCCCCACCACCAACAACCTCGGGAAGGGAACAACGGGCTGGAAGTTGAACCAATTACCAATGGCCAATGATTTAATTAATCGTGCCTATGTGCCTATGCCTAGGTAATGAAGCCTCCTTAAACACCCAGAAGGACAGGGTTTAGAGAGCTTCCGCGTTGGTGAACAGGTGGAGATTCTGGGAGAATGGCAGGCCTGGAGAGGTCCTGGGAGCTCCACACCCTTTCCACACGCCTTGCCCTGTGCATCTCTTCCATCTGGCTGTTCCCGAGTTACACCCTTTTATAATAAACTGCTCATCTAGTAAGTAAAATGTTTCTCTTAAAATCAATGAGTCACTCTAGCAAATTAATTGAACCCAAGGAGGGGCTCTTGGGAACCCCTGATTTCTAGCCAGTAGGTCAGAAGCACAGATAACCACCTGGGCTTGCAACTTGCATCCGAAGTGGGCGGGAAGGAGGAAGACGGAAGGAGAGGAGTCTTTGCCGGGCTGCACCCCGTAGACCTGCAAGGTCGTACTTACCCAGCTCTAAGATGGAAGAAAGAGCCTGGAGTCAGAGACAGAGACATCAGTGGTTTAATGGTTAGAGGGACTTTACACATCTGCAGCAAGGTCCTGGAGCAACTTCGCACCGTGTGCTTCGGGCGGCATGCAGGATGTGGCAGGTCTTTGCTCCCAGGGGAGAGGGAGCTTCCTACTTATAGGGAGAATTGACATCAGATGGGCTCATCGGTTACCAGGGAAACTAGCAAAGGGGCACGCCCCTCCCGGCCCCTTTGATAAGCTAACAGGTGGAGATGTTCTGATCTAAAGATTAGAACAATCACTAGCTGGGGCAGGGGTAAGTACATAGGAAGGTCGGGCACGTGAGTAGAGTGTCGGTGAAGCAGGGGGTGTACAGAGAGCGAGACAACAGCCACCTTGGGAGGCCTGATCAGACAGTCTTGTAGGACTGAACACTTAACTGGTGGAATATGACGTAGCCTCCAAGTAGCTGAATTGAGTTGAATTGTCAGACACGCAGCTGGTGTCCCAAGAATTACTGGTTGGTGTGGGGAACATCCCCACACACACAGGGAATCGGTACCAGAACCTGTTTTGAGAGAAAGTGAAATCATCCAAGGCGTCTGCACAAAGGACCTCCTTGATGCAGAAAGAGGGCATCTTGAGAACTTCCCTGAGGCTGTGTGAAAGAATATTATCAAGCCCCAGTTGTGAGTGAAAATGCAGCTCTTTAAGAGAGATGTGTGGTTATTGAAATGTCATCGCTGCTCACTGGTGAGCCAAACCCCGAATCTGGCCCAAGCCATCCTTCCTTTGCCTTAAAAATAATGAAGTGTGGTGCCTTGAGTTAGGCTCAGTGTTCCTCAGGGTGCCCATTATTCTCTACTCAGCCCCTGTATTGCCTGTCTAGCCTCTTACCCACCCACAGACTCACAGTAATGCACACAAGCCTGCCCCACCGATACGGAGGCCCCAAACCTCAGTTTCAAAGGGAACAAAAATTAGACCAGCATGGAATAATTTTTTATTGGCTTGTTGATGGATTTCTTTGGGTTCATCCTTGTTTTTCAGCAACTTCTTTCAACCTGGCTTATAATTATGCAACTACAGTACCTGCTAGAATCAACCAGCCTTCCAAACCCAAACACGTTCACCCTTATCCAAATGTAATTTATCTGAAACGCCATGTTGGTGTGAGCATTATGCATTACTGCATAGGCTTCTATTTCCTTCTTAAATAATGAAACACGCTAATGGAAAATATTCCCTCGAAATAAATTTTAATGAGCACTTATTTGCCCAAATTGTCCTTTCTCTGTATGGCAGAAATTTAATATGAACCTGAATTATCAGGGGCATTTTGTGATAATGGGCTTTGGGAATAAATCATGCAAAGATGACTTATTTTCCTATATCTTCCTAAACTGCAAGTGCTGCGGTAACAACTTCCTCTCAAATGCAAAGTCAGTACCAACGTCTTAACTTGCATCTCTGCAGGGAAATGTCACATCAGAAATCATGTCAAGGTGTAAGATATTACTGAAGATTGAAGGCAACAACAAGAAGCCTAATTGTTATAGAAGGCATATATCCCAGACTTTGCCACTACAAACGAAAATGCTTGTGTCTGCTACGTTTTTGTTGTTGTTCCATGCATTGAATTGTTTTTCTGAGGAAAGAAAGCAAATAGGAAATACCACCCTGTATCCCAGGCAGGCTAGGAACTTGGGCCTGATTGTGCTAAGCAAGGATGAGAGCAGGGTCAGATGCAGAATTTGGAGAAGTGCCTTCCAGAGAAGAGCTCCAGCATTGGCAAGGATTATGAGTCTACGGAGTAGGGAGCCAGATTTGAGGGTGCCCCCTTAGACTCCAGAATGCACACCGCTAATTACTCTTCTAGGCTTTCTCTCCATCTGAAATACTGCCAAAGGGAGCCATTGCCATTTCTGAATCGTTTTTATAATAGAAACGACACTGAGAGGAATCATTTATTCAGTTATAAAAAAATTGTATCACACACCTACTAGAAGCTTCAGAACATTAAAAAACAACAATAAAAGAGAGAGCTTCCATTTTCTTTTTTATTATTGGAGTCTAATTGCCATATAACATTGTATCAGTTTCAGGTGTACAACATAATAATTCAACATTTGTATACATGGCAAAATGATCACCTCCATAAATATGGCTAACATGGAGAGTTTCTATTTTCAAAGAGCTCTGTTCTGGGCTGGGGAGCTCACGGTGAAGTCAAAAACACCTCAGTGAGTATCAGTCAGATTCCCTTTTTCAAACCGGAAAAGTGTCAGCTCAATGAGCACCTCCAGGGGACAACGGGGCACAAAAATCCCACTCTTTCTGTTCCCAGGAGGCTTTGGGCACGGAGGGACACGTGGACTCCAGATGCTAAGGGCTGCATCACCCACCAGCCTCCATCCACAAGGTCAATGAACGCCCTGAACACTCTGCATCCTTATCAGTAAAATGGGAAAAGAACGCCCATCTCGTAAGGCAGTTGCGAGGTGCTGACAGATAGCAAACACTTAAGGAATGTTCTCTTAACCTCCTCTCCCTTGAGCACTCTCCCGTCACCTCTGCCCGCCACCGCATCATAGGACTCCGCCTCCCCCAACTCTCCTGGCAGTTTTGTCCAGGGCCAGCTCTCTCCACAGAGATGATCAAATGATTAGAATATGGAATCTCAAAGACGATATGGAAAGTGGAATTATTTAGTCCATGGAGAGAGAAGGTGGACAAAATACTACACAATGTGATTAAGATGATTTTGTAATCAATAATGGTAATATGCCCCCTCCTCCTTTACGTACCTGAATCATTAATCCTACTAAAAAAAACATAAAAATAACATTTATAAAACACTTAAAAGTTACGAAGCACTTTCATATTATCATTTGATTTTCAGAACAATCTGGTATTATCAGCAGGACAGAAATTTGACTAATGATTTTTAAAATGAGGAAATTGGGGCTCTGAGGATCTATATGACTTGACCCAGTCACACAGAACATTGATGGAAAAACAGGACTCACGTAAACCTTTGCTTCCAAATCCTATCTCTTTGTAGCCTGTCATACTGCTTGAATAAATATCTCTAAAAGAGGACCAGCCTTGACTTTTATGCCATGCCAGTAGGCCTACTCAACAGCTCAATCTAAATGTCATATTGGTAACTCAAGCTAGGTCCAAAACTTTATTCTTGAACTCACCACACACCTTCACTCCTTCAAAGCTTCCTGTCTTCATGCAGGTGTCGCCAGTCACCCAAGTGTTCATGCCAGAAGCCTTGAGGTTACCCCTGACACCTCACCTTCATCCACCTCTTAAATATCTCCTGAATCTGAGCCCACCATCCTAGACAAGCCACAATGATCTCTTCCTTCTCACTGCCATGCCCCCTGGAATTCATTCTTGCCCCCCTCTAATCTGATCCCCCAGACACCACCGAAGTCATCTTTTAAAGCCTGGATGTGAAGCCATCCCTTGCCTGCTGAAGTCCTCCCTCTTAGTCCTCTCAGAGCATAGCCAAGTCCTTCATGAGTTGACCCCTGCCAGCTGCTTTGATCTCATGTGCTTTCATTCTCCCTCCAACACCAACCCAGGACTCTTTCAGGTCCAGGCAGCACATCTCTGCCCACTTCTGGACCTTTCCATAGGGCGCTCTCTCGGTGGTGGGTCCTTGCTGCCCACAACACCTGTTTCCCTCCTACTCTCCCATGTGTATTCTTCTAAATGCTTTCTCTTCCTGATTTTTTTCCTCAGCTCCTCTTTTACTCCAGGTGGTAGGCAGAACAATGGCCTATCCACTGATGTCTGCATCCTAATTCCTGAAAGCTGTGAATATGTTACAGGGCTGAAGAGATTTTGAGGTGCAATTAAGTTACAAATCTTGATATGGGAAGATTATCCTGGCTTATCTAACTGGTCCCAAAGAAATCACAAGGGTCCTGATCCAGGAAAGTAGAAGGCAGGGGAGTCAGAAAAGGAGATATGACTGTAAAAGTGGTGGTTGGAGTGATGTAATTACTGGCTGGGAGTCACAAACCAAGGAATGCGGGCAACCTCTAGAAGATGGAAAAGGTAAGGAAACAGATTCTCCACTCCAGCCTCCAGGAGAAACAGAGCCCTTCCAACACCTTGATTTTAGCCCTGTAAGACCCAGTTCAGACTTCTGACCTTCAGAACCTTAAGATTTGTTTTTAAGCTGCCACACATATTTTGTTACAGCAGCAACAAGAAACTAATACCCCTCAACTCCTACATCCCAGGTCCTCTTAGGCCCCCTCGTCTTGTGTTTGCATAGCATTCTATACGTCTCTTAACTGCACATAGTTCTCTTGCAAACAATTTATATGGAATATTTTGTTTAATGTCTGTTCTCCTGGCCAGAGAGTGTGGCATTCCTCACATAACCTGATGTGGCTGCCACTGATTCCCCAGCATCCAGCACAGGACCTGGCCTAAGAAGTAATTCACGGATTCAAAGAGCAGAGTCCGAGAGCATTGCTGTGGCACGGGAAGCAGCATGCATCAATATAATAATGAAAATAAATTGGCTATTTTCAAAGAAAGCGGCAACTGACAGGCAGCGTGTGCTGATAAGGTGGAGAAGGACTGTCTCCCAGGGCTGGCTCACTACCTTTCTAAGTTGACACAGGAGTGGATGCTGCTTGCAGGGGTGGTACAACCTCTCCAGTGAGCTTCTCAGTTTGCATCACAAGGGACTGAGTGGTCAGGTGCCTCTGAGGGACAGAGGACATGGCATTCTAGGTCCCTCTACCCTGAAAGGGAGTCCTCCACCAGGAAGAAGGGAACCTGAGGCAGGGCTTGGTTTCCACCTGCTCTGGAGTGCAGAGTTATGGGAAACCAGCAGCGTCACTGGGCGGGAAAAGAGGAGTAATTTTAAGTGCCTAACATGTACTCACATTTTACTCCCAAGTGGTAAAACACACACACACACAACACACACACACAGACACACACCTCCCACGAGAAAGCTTATTTAGGATGTTTTAGACAATAAGACTTCCCTGTGAGGAAGAACTCCAGTGCGGGGCTTGAGATGATCCCTTCTGAAGTTACACGCATCAAATTCTGGCTCGCTCATTTATAGTGAATGGACCAGAGTTGAATCCCTAAATCTCTCATTTTCCTCATCTGCAAAAGGACTTTGTAATGCTCACCTCGTCAGACTGTTCCCACGTTCTGAGGATTAAACAAGAACATGCCGGTGAGATGCCTGGCGCACATCACGTGCTCAATAATGGTAGGAATTGTTACCATTATTCCGTGGGGCAGGAGAGATGGACGATGACATTTATTGGTGCTTTTTATAAGCCGTGCACTGTCTCTGGAGCCTTCACAATCACGATCTCGTATCCACACCACACCCGTGTGGTCGAGAGAATCATCCCCATCTTGCAGGTGGGGAATCTGGCTCACAGAGGTGGTGTGATTTGCCCAGAGCCAGACAGAGTGTAAATGGCAGAATGTTTGATCTGGTTCTAGAACCAGACTGGCCTGGCTGGAGGTGGGCTTGGCTGTTCTTTTACTGGGGAAAAGAACAGTTAATAGCTCTGTTAGGAACACTGCTGGAGAGAATCCTGATGTGAGCACAACATTTCTGGGAAAAGGAAATTGGCAAACCTTACCGTCAACCATCAGAAGGGGATCAACAGGAGGAAAGTACTCTGGGAAAGCATTTAAAAAACCAAAATCTTCTTTGAAACAGAGCTGATTTCACTAGACAAACAGAGAGGCAAATTCATGCAATTATCTATGCATACACCCCTGTCATCTTCTCTCTTGGTAGACAGTATACTTTATTTCTTAAGTAAAGGGGGAAAAAAAGAGATGTTGTTATTCATACATTAGCAGGCTGAAAAATCTCTCTCCCCCTGCTTCTCTGTTGTAGTCATCAGAATGTGTTATGATGAATTTTGGGAGTAGGTCAATTAAGGCATCTGTAAAAAACTAGTAAAAGAAATGTTTCTAGGTGTTTGCTAGTGGGAAGAATACCATCAACTGCTTCCGGATTTGGGGGAGAAGGAAACTAAGGGTCTCTCCCTCAGTGGAAGTGAACTCTTTGCTCCAACCATATGTGCCTGGAAAGTAGGAGCATTAACTCACAGGGGCAGACATGCATCGACATGACTTCCCGCCGCCCACACACCTACCACCTGGACAACTGGCCCCTCTTCCCAAGGCCCATCTGGGTTCCGTATCCCCAAGGAGGTGAAGGTTAGCCCTCGCTGTCTGCTTGCTAAGCCTCTCTGCGGACTGATGGGGTGAGTGTGTGTTGTGGGGCTAGAAGGGTCCAGGCATCTGCCGGCCAGATGGCACGGTCCTAGATTTCACGTGACTGTGTCTGCCCACCACAAACTGGGCTAAGAACACACAATCGTTCACAGTCCTGAACTCTGTTTCCTTCCAGCACCCCCTCTGGTGGAGCCCCAGAGTGGTGAACACCCTTCTTCCAAATTCACAGAAGCCCTTAGACATACTTCTGGCTGTATTTGCAACTGTACGAACACAGACTTTTGTACATTCAGAAAAATTAACCTACTGGGATACTCAGTCCTGGGGCTCCTCGGGGAACCCAATGGGAGTCAGAGTGGCTGGTCGATTCTGTGGTCCCCCAAGTTCCTCCTTTGCCAGGCCTGTCCCACAGGTGCGCTGAGCCCAGAAGACATTGTGAGCACTGGTCTATGCCTTCCCTCCATGGAGACCCAGGACACAGCTGGATCACGAGGCCAGAGAGAAAGGACTTGTGTGAAGCCATCCTGGTGACCCAGGGGAAGGATCAGAAACCAAAATCTACCATGGGAAGCAGTGAAGCAAAGGGTAAAAAAAAGTAAGTGATAAACCAATTGTACAGTAGACTCATTGTTATTGAAACAATAAACTGTATAAATGTTATATTCATATATTTTGAAAAAACACCATAAAGAAATATAGCAAAATACAAAATTTTGAGCTTCTCCCCCCCCCCACCAACTGCTAGGAAAACTGGTGACATTTACTTATTTATTTATTTATTTACATATGTATGTATTGTATGTATGTATTTATTTATGTTTGTGACACAGACCTATTTTTTCCCCAGATTTTCTACATTAAGCATGTACTTTTGTCATAATGAGAAAAAAGCTACTGTTTAAAAAAATTACAAATGATCCACACTGGCCTATGAGTTTGAAGGGAACCATTGATGGAGACAAACAGAGTCATTCTCCAAGCTTCCCTGTAACCAAGAAAATGAAGGTTTAAAATGCTCACATCAGCAAACATGTAGTCATTAGGCTATAGAATTTTTAAAGACGTGGATGTAAGTGACCACCTTTGTACAGAGCAGACTAAGAAGAGGCAGCTTCCTCTTACTCCTAATCTAGTTCCTCACCCTCACGGGGCAGGGCGGCTCTCCTTTGACCATCTCCATCCTCACCTGGAGGTTCAGGGGCCAGGAAGCTACACACCAAGGTCGACAGCAGAGAAATGGCATGGGTCTGATGCAAGACAAAGCTCGGGGCTACAGCGTGGAGAAAGCAAACGAGACTGCAATCCCAGCTCAGCAACCACCCAGCTGGCAATCTTTGGACAAGTTATTGATTGTCTCCTGGACTCATGTTCCTCATCTGTACCAGGGTCCTCTCTTTGGTCTCCAAGTAACTTCTGTGGAAGTTTCACAGAACACTGATATGCCTCAGAACAGGAACTGGGAAAAACGACAAATGTGAATCAGAAAAACAAACCAACCGTCTTAGCTCAGTAAACATGGAATGGAAATAAAGTGTGTTTACCTTTACTTTTGCTTAAAATGAAAGAAAACCAGGACACCTGGCCCTCACACACGCCTCAGATACAATGGTACAATTGTACAATAATTATACAAGTGATTTGATGTTTCAAAGTAAAGCCGGAATGCCAGAATCTTCTAAGCCTCTATTGTCCAATACGGTAGCCACTAACCACTTGTTGCTATTAAAATGTGGCTAGTCCAAACTGAGGGATGCGGTAAGCATAAAATACACCCTAGATTTCGAAAATTTAGCATGAAGAAATGGTAACGTATCTCACTCATATTTTGCATTAATTATACATTGACCTCAAAATATTTTGATAGAAGAAATCAAATTATTAAAATTAATTTCACCTGTTACTTTTTACTTTTCTTTTAGTGTATCTTATAAGATAATTTAAAATTACTTACATGGCCGGCACTATATTTCTACTAGACAGTGCTGATCTAGATGAAAGATTTTCTTTCTGGGGACAGGTTCTACCTGCATGCCCTTCCAGCCACCACGTGGCATGATGAGAGAACTGTGAAGGGCATTGTACTGGGTTATGGCGGCTGTGATCTGAGCCACTGTTTCTTCTTCCCTCCTTCTTCCTCTTCTTCCTTGCTCTTTCCTCTTTCTCCCTTTTTTGTAAAATCATCTATGCCATTGGCCTGCCATTGCTAAGCTCTAATAGGAGTGAGGTGTCAGTCAGATAATTAGCTGCCATTATACTTCACTCATCATTAGCAACTGATTTACTGGGAAAGCTCCACTCCAGGTAAAATCATTACCTGCCAGCATGATGTCACTTGTAGAGACAGGTCTTGCCTGCCCAGAATACTTCCAATGTTCTTTAAGTAACAGCGCTCTGATTTTTCCTTGCAAAACTGATCAATGTCTTTCGTTGTGTCAATCATAGTGCCCTACGCTCTTCCCCTCCCCACTGGACATTCAGGACAATTTGACTCCATTTCCCAGAACTTGAGTCTCAAGAGAAATGACTCACCATGGGAATGAAGGTGGATCTAAGCCATTGCTATATGTTGTCATTTGTCTCTAAAGAAGAATGACCAATCGCACCTGCTACTGGATTCTTAGAGCTGCCTTGATACTGTGCCTGACTGATTTTCAATTCTCCCTTCAATCTGATGAGCTAACCAGTCATCTTCCTGGTTATAACTGGTTATAACCTGGTTATAACGAAATAACTTCCTTTTGCATGTAAGCTATGGGGAGTCATTTTCCATTCATTGCGGTCACAGCCCTCTATGTCACTATTCTGATTCAGCAACTGTAAAAAGTATTTAGGGATCTGGCTGCAAATATTAGTATCAACAGTAGAAGCACAGAATAAAGAGATAAAATGGTTGAAATTCAGCCATCAGCTTTGTCTTTGTAAGAAACTACAATTGGGGACAACTGAGGGGAACATACTGTATAGCACAGGGAACTCTACTTATGCACTGTGGCGTCCTAAATGGGAGGGAATTCCAAAAGGGAGGGGCTATATGTATAAATATGGCTGATTCATTTTGCTGTGCAGTAGAAGCTTACAGAACATTGTAAAGCAACTATACTCCAATCAAAATTAACTAAAAAAAAAAAAAAAAAACTACAATTGGGGAATTCCCTGGTGGTCCAGTGGTCAGGACTCTGCACTTTCACTGCCAAGGGCCTGTGTTTGATCCCTGGTCAGGGAACTAAGATCCTGCAAGCCTCGTGGTGTGGCCAAAAAAAAAAAGAAAAAAAAAAAAAGAAACAACTACAATTGACCTGGTTCCCAGCTAGTTCAGTTAAACACAGAGCTGAAATTTACCACTGCCTTGAAGGTCTTACCTCCATACCAGAGGGCTGAGCTCTGGGAAAAAGGAGTTAAGAGGAAGCAGATGGCCTGGATTTTCCTAAGCTTTCACTTTTTAAACACTACTACAGTGAGTTCTCACTCAAGCTGTCCCACAGGAAATCAAGTTTTGATGTTGTGTCTAATATCTCTGAGTTATCTTCAAAGTACACCTTAAATTTTGTCCTCAAAGATGCATCTATTCTCAGCTATATGTAAAAGAATGAAATTAAAACACTCCCTAACACCATATGCAAAAATAGACTCCAAATGGATTAAAGACCTAAATGTAAGGCCAGACACTATAAAACTCTCAGAGGAAAACATAGGCAGAACAGTCTATGACATAAATCATAGCAAGATCCTTTTGACCCACCTCCTAGAGAAATGGAAATAAAAACAAAATAAACAAATGGGACCTAATGTAACTTAAAAGCTTTTGCACAGCAAAGGAAACCATAAACAAGATGAAAAGACAACCCTGAGAATGGGAGAAAATATTTGCAAACGAAGCAACGGACAAAGGATTAATCTCCAAAATATACAAGCAGCTCATGCAGCTCAGTATCAAAAAAGCAAACAACCCAATGCAAAAATGGGCAGAAGACCTAAATAGACATTTCTCCAAAGAAGATATACAGATTGCCAACAAACCCATGAAAGGATGCTCAACATCACTAATCATTAGAGAAATGCAAATCAAAACTACAATGAGGTATCACCTCACACCAGTCAGAATGGTCATCATCAAAAAATCTACAAACAATAAATGCCGGAGAGGGTGTGGAGAAAAGGGAACCCTCTTGCACTGTTGGTGGGAATGTAAATTGATACAGCCACTATGGAGAACAGTATGGAGGTTCCTCAAAAGACTAAAAATAGAACTACCATATGACCTAGCAATCCCACTACTGGGCATATACCCTGAGAAAACCATAATTCAAAAAGAGTCATGTACCACAATGTTCATTGCAACTGTATTTACAATAGCCAGGACATGGAAGCAACCTAAGTGTCCATCAACAGATGAACGGATAAAGAAGATGAGGCACATATATACAATGGAATATTACTGAGCCATAAAAGAAACGAAATTGAGTTATTTGTAATGAGGTAGATGGACCTAGAATCTGTCATACAGAGTGAAGTCAGTCAGAAAGAGAAAAACAAATACCATATGCTAACACATATATGAGGAATTTTTTAAAAAAAGGTTATGAAGAACCTAGGGGAAGGACAGAAATAAAGATGCAGACGTTGAGAATGGACTTGAGGATATGGGGAGGGGGAAGGGTAAGCTGGGACGAAGTGAGAGAGTGGCATGGACATATATACACTAGCAAATATAAAATAGATAGCTAGTGGGAAGCAGCCGCATAGCACAGGGAGATCAGCTAGGTGCTTTGTTTCCACCTAGAGGAGTGGGATAGGGAGGGTGGGATAGGGAGGGTGGGAGGGAGCCGCAGGAGGGAGGGGATATGGGGATATATGTATACATATAGCTGAATCACTTTGTTATACAGCAGAGACTAACACACCATTGTAAAGCAATTATACGCCAATAAAGATGTTTAAAAAAAAAAGATCCATCTATTCTCTTGTGACATATAAATGCAACTTCAATTACTTTTGTCATTCAGGCAGAATCCTGGTGGTTTCACCCGTTAATTGAGGTAAAGGAGGGCTTTCTTTCCTCCCAAAGGATGGCCAACTTTCCTCTTACTTGAGAGTTTTAAAGACTTGGTCATGGTCTCTCACTAATTCTAATTGTTACTCAATATACCTATCTCTAGCATTTTATTTCATCATGGGAAGAGGAGACGACGATACATAAAACTTAATGCAAGTTTTGCAGCTGTAAGCACTGAATTTACTATTCCTAAAATGCTTTGCATCTGCAAAGTAAGTTAACAAAAAATTGGTTGTTTCTTCATGAACTCTATACCTGTAAGTTACGTATTTATTAGAAAGGTTAGTGCCAGCCAGAGACAAAGGAGTAGGGGTAAATATAACTCCCTTCATGTGTGTAACCAAGAGACTGAAGTAATATTCACTTACACACAATTGTTTATTGACTGCATACAAACTTTCAGGCACTGAAGTAGGGATTTCACTTGTTTATCACAACAACCCTGAAGGTTACATATCAATTACCCAATTTTAGAACTGAGAAGGCTGAAAACCAGAATAATTAAGTCATCTGACTAAGGTCACTCAGCTAAGAAATGGCAAAGCAAGGTGTCAAACCCCAGAAGGGGCAGCCAAGATGGTGGAGTAGGAAGACGCTGAGCTCACCCCCTCCCACGGCACACCAAAGTAATAGCTATTTACACAACAACTATTGACGAGAAGACTAGCATAAAAGATCTTCTATCACTAAAGATAGAAAAAAGGAACCATAACAAGATGGGTAGGAGGAGCGTGATGTGATACAATCAAGACCTACACCCCCAGGTAGACAACCCACAAACAGAGAGGAGTACTAATATCAAAAATATACAAAGAACTCACACAACTCAACATTTAAAAAAACCCAATTGAGAAATGGGATGGACCCGAAGTAGATAGACATTTTTTCAAAGGAGACATACAGATGGCCAATAGGCATATGAAAAGATGCTCAACGTCACTAAGCATCAGGGAAATGCAAATCAAAACCACAATGAGATATGACCTCACACCTATCAGAATGGCTATCATCAAAAAGACAACAAATAGCAAGTGTTGACGAGAATGTGGAAAAGGAGGAACCCTCGTGCACTGTTGGTGGGAATGTAAGTTGGTGCAGCCACTATGAAAAACAGTATGGAGATTCCACAAAAGATTAAAAAGAGAACTACCATATGATCCAGCAATTCCACTCCAGGGTATTTATCTGAAGAAAATGAAAACACTGATTGAAAAAATATATACGCACCCATTGGTTCATTGCAGCATTATTTACAATAGCCAAGATATTTAAGCAACCTAAGTGCCCATTGATAAATTAATGGATAAAGAAGATGTGATACACACACACACACACACACACACACACACACACACACACACACACAGAATATTACTCAGCCATAAAAAGAATGAAATCTTGCCATCTGTGATAACATAGGTGGACTTAGAGGGTATTATGCTCAGTGAAATAAGTCAGAAAGAGAAAGACAAACACTGTGTGACTTCACTTATATGTGGAATCTGAAAAACAAAACAAATGAACAAACACAACATAACAAAAACAGAGTCATAGATACAGAGAACAAACAGGTGGTTGCCAGAGGACAGGGTAGTGAGGGGAGGAGAGAGACAGGTGAAGGGGATCAAGAGGTGTAAACCACCAGTTACAAAATAAAGGTCACAGTTTGAAATGTACAGTGTGGGGAATATAGTCAATGATCATGTGATATCTTTGTATGGTGACAGATGGTAACTAGGCTTATCATGGTGAACATTTTGAAATGTATAATAACATGGAATCACTGTACTGTTCACCAGGAAGTGTTCAGCACTTTGTAGGTCAATATACTTCAAAAACAAACAAACTCATGGAAAAAGAGATCAGATTTGAGGTTACCAGAGGCAGGGGGTGGGGGAAGGGATAATTAGATGAAGGCATTCTAAAGGCACAAGTCATAAGATAAATAAGTACTAGGGATGTAATATGCAACATGATGAATGTAATTAACACTACTGTATATTACGTATGAAAATTAAGAGAGTAAATCCAAAGACTTCTCCTCAAGGAAAAAAAATGTTTTTCTCTTTCCCTAATTTTGTATCTTTATGAGGTGATGGATGTTCACTGAACTTACTGTGGTCATCACTTCATGACACACGTAAGTCAAATCATCGTGCTGTACACCTTAAAACATATACAGTGATGTATGCCAATTATATCGCAATAAAATTGGAAAAAAAAATTTTAAGGTTTTAAACTCCAGTGATATCTAATTTCAAACCTAATTCCTTCCATCAAATCTTCCTGTTTCATTGCAATTGTTGTTGCTGTTTAATAAAATTCATTTTAGTAAAAAAAATAGAACTCAACTCTGAACTAACATAACTGGTTTCTTATGTTAGCCCTTAAATAAGATGTGAAATAAGAGTTAAAGAAACAGACCCTGCATCGAGGATGGATACACGGAACCAGAAAGTGGTATTTTAGGCACCACTCTTTAAACTTAACTCTGGTACCCACCCATCAGACTGAAGCTGTCTGATGTTAGAAATTCATTGTCTTTTATCTGCTACAGACTCCATAGACTTTGCGTATTCTCCCAGGTCCTACTGCTTGAAGTTTCTGGATCCAGGGACACTGCCCGCTTCGGGCATTCTGTGACTTGTTGGCTGTCTTTCCTCACAGGTAAGATCTGAACGTACTTTGCCTGCAGGTTTCTCCCTGAGGTAAGCTGAAATTGAAAGAATCTTATTAATTCTACAGGTAAGCACCCTCCCCCAAACCTGCAGTCCCAAGTTCCTAAACGTCTCACATCTAGATCCCATCCTTCTAAATAAGTACTTTAGCAGCTGCATAACTTTATTATTCTCTAACTCTCCATCCAGGATAAACCGCTTCTCAAAGGAGCTGTACTCACTCGTGACTTTCAACAAAACACCTAAAATAATTTAAAATACAACATAAGGTGATACCATTATTTCCTTAAAAAAACTCATGGATGGGTTTATCCTATTATAATATGTGGCTGTTTCCTAATAAAGTCACCAGTGGGTTTATCAGCTCCAAGGCTGGGTGTTTCTGGTTCCACCTGCTGTTTCAACATCTCTCTCTGAGGTTAGTTTATGTTATTGTATTTGAGGCTGTCCCACAGAGGTGGCAATCACTGCCCACCAAGTCTACTCCCAGATGTTAGGGAAGCATCTTTTCTACAATTCTTGATTACAGGAGGGGAAGAGGCAGCCGAATTCATTTCCTTCTCACAACTTTCACATGGCCCCCTCCATCCTCAAGCTAGTGTCAAATCTGCATCTACTTCTCGTCTTGAGTGTTGGGCCCTTACAGTGAGAGAGAGAGAGAGAGAGAGAGAAGGGAAGGAGGGAGAGGGAGAGAGACTGAATGAAAAACAGATTTCACAGAAAAGTCTGTGTATAATCTTGGAGGGGAATAGGGGAAGGCAAAAAATAAAAACGATTGAGTCAAAGAGTAGGATAAATGATCTTCATCAATGATATTCTCTCTGCTTCTGAACATTTATTTTTTTATGTTTTTGGACAATAAAGAAATATTTCCTGAAACAACAAATAAATATTATACTCTGCCCCACTGTACTCTTCCATATGTATTCCAATTCTATGCATCTGATAAAATTGAAAATTTAAATGTTTCCAAAGGAAGCACTGATCGGGACTTCCCTGGCAGTCCAGTGGTTAAGACGCCGTGCTTCCAATGCAGGGGGCGCAGGTTTGGTCCCTGGTGGGGGGACTAAGATCCCCCATGCTGCGCGGCCAAAAAAACAAAAAGAAAGAAAGAGAAACAAGGAAGCACTGATCACTACTCTGAAATATCAAGCACAGAACACCTATACCCCCGTGGCTAGACGTGCCATTTAAAATCACTCAGCAAACATTTCCAAAAGCCAAATGAATCTGGCCCCAAACACATCTCAGTCTAACTGGAAAATAAACACTCGCCTGGCTATTGAGTAGAAGGTACATAGAAACCCTATGGTTCCATGGAAGGAAAACTGAGATCATCCTACAGTGGAGGCCAGCAGTGGGTAGTATATGTTCTGGAAAATTTCTAATCCAAATAATCCCCTACCCTTTTTGCTTCACGGATAGTAAATGAAGATGACTATCTGCATCCGATCCTGGCTCCTCCGGTTGCTAGCTTTGTGACCTTGGGGAGGACGTTTCACTTTTCTATCAATTCGTTTCATCAGCTATAAAAATGGGCGTAATTATATTTGCCTCGTAGGACCACCATAAGGATTGAGCAAGGTCATGTGTATGAATGAGCTCGCTTAGTCCCTGGCATGACAGGTGATTAATGAACATTCGATTTTTTTTCTTATAATTTGAGACTAACACTTCTGTTTGAAAAGAGCCCTGATTTTAACTACAGATATCATTGCAGCCAACTTGTGGGTTGGGGTGAGAGCTTGGAGGAGAACTCCAATCAGACTTCTCGTCACACACTCATCAGCTTTGCAAAACCGGCAACCTGTCAGATGTGGAATTTTAAGTTCCCGAGACTCAAAAGTGGAGAGTTGTTTTTACCTCAATGGATTGTGTGAGTGGCAAACAAACTTTGTAAAACACCTGGCCCTGCACAGAGTTGGCACACGGCACGTGGGTGTGTGGGTGTATCCTGTTCAAGAGACTGTTGCCAGCCACCAAGTCATGAGGATATTCTCCTAAATTACACTCTAGAACCGTTATTGTTTTACATCTCATATTTAGGTCTGCAGCCCACCTGGAATTGATTTTTGTTTATGGTATGAGAAAGGGAATTTATAATAACTATTGATTATAAGATAAAGCCAGTGAGTATACTCAAGACCAGCTTATTCTTCAGTAGACTCTTCTCGATTCAGGACCTCGATCCTCCAGAATTACTGGGGTTCCACCACACTCTATCTTCCTTTCTCCTTGCAGCCGGTATCAACTCTCTTTCCTACTCTTCAAGCCAGTTTCCTATATAAGCAGACACATCTAGTTAGGGAAAGACACTGCCTCTCTGTCTTCTGGAAGCCTGCGTTCTTCCTAAAGGATGGTCTTGGAAAATCTCTAAAAGGCTGGAGTGCAGGTGGAGAATCGCAGTGGGAAGAGCCATGGCGCGCCCCAACCCATCTTCCTAATCTTCCGTGTATATCAGCTTGGCAGGGAGGGTGACTGGGATGACGACTGAGGCACCAGAGACAGCTTGGAGACTTCTGTGAGGAACTGGCAACTGGACAAGTTCCACAGATCAACCTCCCATCACACCAGCGTGGGCATGCAGGGGAGAAAGGGCAATGCAACGAGGAAACTGCGGTCCAAACTTGGATGGTGCCCACTTGACGCTTTCACCGGAGCCTTCAACCTGCTCACGTGCTTAAAGAAACGAGGAGTGCTTGCGCCCCCTGCAGGACGCAAGGGGCGTCCCTGGTACCCAGGAGGTCATCAGTGATTCTGCGAGCTTCAGGGTGCACAGCTTACAGGCGGCTCTCCATCATCCCCGTAAATTAAAAAAAAAAAAAGCAGCATTCTCACAGCTGAGCAGCTGGCGATAATGTTCATTAAAAACAACTAAAGCAGCCTGTATGTTGTCAAAGAGCCGCATGGCACCTGGAAAAATAGCATTCTCATATTTTAGGGGGAAAAAAATAAAAGGAAAAAGAAAAAGGAACTCTTCTATCGCAAAGGACACAGATTTTCCTAATTCTGAGAATGTGAATTACAGCCAACTCAGGAAGTCCTTTGAAATTAACAGGTTATATTGCAAGAACTGCCACAGCCTTATCTAAAAGTGAGCAAGAAAAGCCCCACTATGATGAAAAAGCAAAACAAACTTCTAAAACATGCCATGGCCTGAGACGAAGAAAAATTAAGGTGTTTGCATAATAATGTCTCAGAATAAGCCCATCATATATTTCTGTGAGGAACTTGGTTTGGGGACCAACAAGTCAGATTTTCTTGTGTGGCAGAACACATAACATGAGGATTTTAGAGTTGTGGGTGGCCAGGATATTTATGAAGATGCAGGAAAAGTTCAGGTCTAAGAAATAAGATTAATGAATATGTACAGAGAGAAGCATAAGCAGGGGCAGGAGATGGACAGAGAAAGAGATCTCAGGATCTTTTCAGGTTTGGATTCCATCACTCTTGAAGTCTAGCTCCTTCCCACCCTATGTGCCATGAGGTACACTTGAACTGATTTTGTAGCCACTTTTTGAATGAGCTGCCTCGAGGTGCGTTCTCTTACTTTCAATCCAGAATCCTAACAACTACAGCAAGTGTTAGGAGATGGGCCAGTGAATAGGGAGGCTGTTTTCGAGGCACAGGGCTGTGACACAACACACGACATCACTGACAAAACTCACTCTGTTCCAGGGGTGCTGACATCCCGCATAAAGTTCTTGAATATCAGGTTATACAACAGAGAAACACATCACATTGGATGTGTTCTGTCTGCAAAGGAGATGGAGGGTAGACTTCAGCGGGCATCTCAAAGCAGCTAGGATGTGTGATTTAACTATTCCATTGCACTAAGGAAGGCCATGTAACCTGGAGCTGGCAGGAAAGTCCCACTTTAAAATACTCTGCTAACATCAGCCTTGACATTGCCACCATCCTCCCTTAAGAATTTATGCTCATCCTTACTCAGGATAACCCAGCTAAATCAGTTTCCCAGATTCATTCTTTCCAGTGGTCCTGTGATGAGCAGAAGATTTTAACACATGCATCACAGGGCCAAAGAGACAATCACTTTTCATCTGCATTCATGAAGCCCTCACGATGCTGACATCAAGCACCAATGTTGTGAATTCCGTGTAGTAGAAATATATTTTCTAAAATCACTTACATTTTTTCTAATTATATGACCTTGAGCAAATTGCTTAAACTCTCTGGGCTTCTGTATACTTTTCTGTAAAACAGCTTTAATATGCATTTCTTCACATGATTATTGTGAATATTAAATAAGTTTACTAATACAAAGTGCTTAGTATAGTACCTGGCCCATGATAAATGCTGACTAAATATACGTTATTATTATTACTAGAAGTACCCGGCTGCCTCCACTGACTCGATTTCAGTGGCAGGTGAACTTTGCCTCATCCAAAAATATTTCAGACACCACTCAGGCCATCAGAGATTCATCACTTTGGGTTGTCAAATAATCTCTACTGTAACGCAAGAAAATTCTAGTAGGAAATAAGAAATACCACCTAATGGTCATTCAAGCCTTTTATAAAATAGTTGTCCAAGTGGATTATTTCCTAATATGTTTTTTTTAAAAGGAATTCCTTTTTTTTAAAATTATTTATTTATTTATTTATTTTATTTTTGGCTGTGTTGGGTCTTCGCCTCTGTGCAAGGGCCCTCTCTAGTTGCGGCAAGCGGGGGCCACTCTTCATCGCGGTGCGCGGGCCTCTCACTATCGCGGCCTCTCTTGTTGCGGAGCACAGGCTCCAGACGCGCAGGCTCAGTAATTGTGGCTCACGGGCCCAGTTGCTCCGCGGCATGTGGGATCTTCCCAGACCAGGGCTCGAACCCGTGTCCCCTGCATTGGCAGGCAGATTCCCAACCACTGCACCACCAGGGAAGCCCCTCCTAATATGTTTTAATGAAAAGAAGAATGAGATTAACCATCAGACTCTTGAAAGAGGTAAAGATCTGGAGGACTGACACGGGGGTGGGCTGGTATCACAATGCTCCCTAAGTCTCTATACTCACCAGGCAGAGAGCTGACCTCCTGATAAAACAGATACTCAGAGCTTCGAACTTTTAGGACAGGTGCCTCCTTACCAGGTACATGGATTTTTTCTGCCATCTATTGGCCATTTTTGAGGACAACAGCCTTTATGCCCGCATAAAAGGCGTCCCACCCTGGGCAATTTTAAGTACCTCGCATAAGTGGAATCATAATTTCACAGGTGTACGTATATGTCCAAACACATCAAATTTAATGTACATTAAATATGTGCAGGTTTTGCATATCAATTATAGTTTAATAAAGCCATTAAAAAAGAAGAAGAAGAAGAACTCACTGGCCCCCAGGTATCTTTTCCGGCTTACACTTTCCAGGAGCTGCCCCTGAGATCTTACATGAGGGGGGAAGAAAAACAAAGGCCTGAGTCCGCAAGGAGGCTCAAGCCCCAGACTGGCTATTCAAAGACCAATAGCTTAGCCACTGATTCTCCACATGGCATCAGCCTGTCACTTCTCTCTCCCAATCTGTTTTCTCATCTAGCAGATAAGTCACCCTGGCTGGTCCCTGCTAGCTCTAATACTCTGATGTTCTAGGGTCCCCTCAGATTGTAAATCTTTGTTTAAAGAATCATATCTATACTTCCTTCATTAATAAAACTAAATTGAGGGACTTCCTTGGTGGTCCAGTGGTAAACAATCCGCCTTCCAAGGCAGGGGATGCGGGTTCCATCCCTGGTCAGGGAACTAAGATCCCACATGCCGCGGGGCAACTGAGCCCACGCGCCACAACTACTGAGCTCACACGCCTCAACGAGAGAGCCTGTGAGCCGCAAACTACAGAGCCCATGCTCTCTGGAGCCCGCGCGCCACAACTAGAGAAGAGAAAACCCGCACACCACAACTAGAGAGAACCCCGCGTGCCGCAGCAAAGAGAGCTCATGCCACAAGGAAAGATCCCGTGTGCCTCAACGAAGATCCCACGTGCTGCAACTAAGACCCGATGCAACCAAAAATAAATAAATAAATCTTTAAAAAAAAAAATTTAAAAAATTTTTAAAATAAAACTAAATTGAGGAGAAATTATAACATTTAGACAGTTAACTAATTTACTAGTCTCTAGGACAACAGAGTGGTAAGGTGGGCGACCACCATGTTTCTACATCATCTGCCACTTGGGGGAGATCTTTCTTCTTAACTGCCTTATAGAGATTGTACGAAACGGATTCATTTACTCTCAAGCCCATACGTAAAATGCAAAGAGCAGTGAACAAGTGACTTGTTTCTAATACTCAGCTCTTCCTTGATGAATGACAGAAAGGCTTTAATACCCAGTCATTTATTCATTTGTTGGATTTATTTAACCTTGATTTTTCCATTTGTCATGACACAGATTGGTTTAATTCTTCCCCAAAAGGACTGCCATACTCTTTACACATTATCATACTCTCTAACATTCTACTGGCTTCTAAAATCTCTCCTTTCCCTTCATCACTATTCTTTCCAATAATTAAGAGGGAGAAATCTGAAAATAATTGACTCCTTAAGATCCCGCTGGCTCCCCATAGCTGTCATCACTCAGTCCAAACCTGCATCATGCCATCAAAGCATTCATGGATTGGGCCCTAGAAGGGACATTTGTTTACTGCTTCCTCAGCCTCCCCACCTCCCCACCGGCTGCAGCACCTGAACTTTCTTCGAAAAATTATTCCCTGCTATGGCTTGAGTAGTCTTAACCTCACTTCCAAGTCTAGAGTGAATCTGTATTGCCATAGGCCACTCTAAATGACCCTTCTCCTGGCCACAGTGGTCGCTTCAGGGTGGACACATAATCCAACCTGAGTCAATGATCAATGAAATTTCTGCAGGCTTCTGAGAAACAGACTCTCTCCAATCCCTCTGGACAGAAGCAGGACATATGTAGCCAAAGAAGTTGCTGGTACTGTCTTGGAACCAGAGGGGAGAGACTACTAGAAATTGGAGTAAGCACCAAAGAAAAAAAGAAATGGAGAAAGAAACTGAATCCTGGTCAGATCACTGGAGCCCTGGATCAAGTCTCACCCTTTCCCTATTGGCCAGTAAAGTTCATTGATTATTTAAGGCAGCTTGAGTTGAGTTTTCTGCCTTTTCAAATAATAATAGTCATAACTCATATAGGTCCCATGCAAACTTTTCCTAGACTTTGCGTTAGTCTTCACAGACTCCTTTCTTTTGATCTCACCAGACTAAAGGAGAATATTCAGGCAGAAGGCACAGTGTGGGTGAAGGCCCAGGAATGCTCATCAGGTTCTGGGGTTGTTGACTTGGTCATTAATAACCAGACCTGGGAATGGGGAGAAGGCAGAGGCAAGGGTGACCCCAAAGGGATGGACTTGAGTCACTTCAGGAAAGATTGCTGTTGCCATTAAGTTTGCGGGAAGGAGACAAGGTTCAGTTTGGAACAATTCAAATTTGAGGTGAATTTTCCTACCCGGCTGCAAAAGCTGTTGACCTGTCTGCCACTGCCAGGAAACTGGCAGGTCCTTAAGGGTATGGACTGTGTGTTCTTCATCTTCAACCCATCCCCCAGAAGACCCCAAGGATGGTGTTCAATTAATGAAGAAACAAATAACTCTAAGCTACATTACCCAAAAATAATTAGAGAATAATTAAGTCCTGGTCTCTTCTGTGGGTCTGGTGATTAAGTTTGGGAAAGTTCTGAAAAGTTCTGCAATGCCTGATGGTGGGAAGGAGTCTGCTGGTGGGAGAGGTGGCACTGAAGCTGTACCTTGACGATACAGGTGGAGGAAGGGGAGTAGGGCATTCTAGGCTGGCAGAAGGACTTCGGCAAAGATGCTCCTACCTCCCCATCTGACTGGGCAGTGCCACTACACTCTGCAGAATTATATCACTGTTCCAAACAACTGGAAGAGAGCCAGAGGGAAGCAACCAATAAGGGATCCCACGTGATCTGACAACCGGTGACCCATCACAGTGGCCAGAGAAGTCAAGGGCACCAGGAAGGAATTGTGTTTGGAGAAATAGGTTGCAGCAAATTAAACAGACAAACAAAAAAAGGTTCTTAACTGCAACGTTCTACCTCATTCAGCTGAGTCAGGAGATCATTTGGTGTGCCTCTATTGAAATCCAAGGAATAGGAAATGAGGCAGCTGGTGCTGATGTTTTGTGCTTCTTTTTTCTGATTACATACAAGATGGAGAGAAAGGAGAGGAGACTCTAAGCCACTGTGATAAACAAATCCAGAAGCTAATTGCATTGTTGTGTTCTCTTCGCCTCTAAAGGAATTTTCCAGAGGATGAGTTACAGAGAAATTTCTATTTTAAAAAAGGAAGAGTCTAACTCCCATAATTGTTTCCAATTTAAGAAAAAACGTCTTCAAAAGGACATCATTACTTCTAAGCTAGTTGTTCCATACGCATTTTAAAAAGAAAGTATGGCACAACCTAAAGCAGCTTTCTGTCAGCTATTGGGGATTTGCATGAGAATGATCAAAGGGGCCCTTTTCTTCCTCTCTGAGATACATAAACTATTATCCGTCTCCTCTTAAAAGGCTCTCTGGGTGTATGCAGTCATTCTTCTATCATAACTGTTTACACTTACAGGCAATATAACTCTCATGGCTGGTTTTATGAATTTCTTATCTATCTGCAAGGAAGTACTTTGAAACATTAGAAAATCCATTCAAATCTTATTTTCTGGCAGCAGGTGACTTGGAAATGATTTTGTGCTCCTTCTTGTTTTCTAATTCTTTGAAGAGTGATGATGCCGACTGGCTTTACTACTTCTACAGGGAAACGAATCTGGGATGGAGAGACTTGTGAAAACAGTGGCCCTCACCCATCATCATTATGCAATTTACACCTTCTGAGTTTTTTGTGACCAGATTAGATTTATCTCAAATGAATAATGAAATGATTGTGGCCTTGCATTCTGGAAATTTGCTCATGTTTTTGCATTTTAATATGAACACTACACAGTAGAACAGAGGTGGTGTGGAATAGCAGAAGAGGCATGGAATTGGGTACCATGAAATCCCAACTTGGCTTGACTAAATAATTTAACCTTTTAAGGCCTCTGTTTACCTTATCCCTAAAATGTGATAGTTACATCCACTCCAAAAAAAGTACTGAGGATTAAATGAGATAACATATATCAAATATCTCTTGTACATGATAGACAGTATTGGTTCAGGGAATAGGTTCAATTGGGGGGGAGGAGCACACTGCCAGTAACAGCATTATTATTGAACTTTAAATATTCATCCAATGGAGGAAAACATTTAAGTAGGAGAGTCCATCTCAAATTATCCATGATGATTGCAAAGGATTACATAAATAAGTAATACGAAATTGACATTTTTCAATGCAGGGTATTTTTATTGTTTTATTAAAGCTAATATATGCTCATTTTCAAATGTTTAAATGATGCAATTGTATAAAGCGGGAAGTGAAAATCCCTTATAATTTTATACCTTCCTGCTCTGAGATATGGTGATTATTCTTTCAAATTTGTTTCTGTACACATATAAAAATCGTGCTAGAACAAAATAATGGATTCTTCACTCAACAGTAAGACTGGACCTGGATGGGCTGGAGGACCATTTTATCTCTAGGGCCTTATCTCTGGGATGGAGCCCATGGGGAACTTCAGACTTTTGACCCAGTTTGCAGGCCAATAGCAAATTAGGCTTTCGAATTACTCTAACCGAGTGGTCGTGCGTTGTCCATTATCAAATAATGTCTCAAAACATCAGTATTTCCTGCTGGACTTCCCCAGAAAAGTAATGACTTTTACTGAAGGATAATTTCAAAAAGGTAAAAATTTGACTCATGTAAACATACGATAAGCACATGTCAACTATTTAATTCAATATATATTTAATAAATGAAGAAATCACTTAGATGGTACACCTGGTTCAAAGTAGAATTCAAGGAACAGAAATTTAAATAGTCATTCAATGGGATGCTGAAACAAATTTGCTAATAGATGCAAAATTGGTTAATGCCCTTCAGGGCCATAAACTGAAATCTTTGGAGGTTAGATTTCTGATTGGACAGAAATCTAAAATTTAACGTCTAAAATCAGAGTTTCAATGCTCCCGTCAAATAATAAGGAACAAAGTTAAACACAGATGCATTCGCTTAGATAATTAAATAATCCTTGGATGAGACCTTTCACCGATGACCTAGTACGACTTTGAAAGGACATGCTGTCATCTCTTGCTTTATTTCAAAATTGTGGATGTTAATTTTTTTTTTCTTTTTCAAATTCTTTTCCTGATTAGGTCGTTACATAATACTGAGCAGAGCTGCCTGTGCTATACAGTAGGTCCTTGTTGGTTATCCATTTTAAATACAGCAGTGTGTACATGTCAAGAATATTAATTATAAGAATAAATATTAGTATTATTCTTAATAGTTATTTAAGCTTGCTCTTGTTTGTTAAAGTCATATGTCCCTATTATCATTTGACTCAAAATCTTTTCACCTGTCTTTGATTTCCTTTTCATGTCTTTCATTTTATATATATATATATATATATACACACACATATTATTCATAATATATATTTCATTGTATCTATAACTTTTATAAAGAAACAAGATCTTAAGTTACCTTCACTTGCTCTTTTTAATCTTATAGATACATAAAACGACAACAGTGAGACTGGTTCCTTGTCACCAGCCAGGTCAATTCTATCTCCCATTGTAGAGCTGATTCCATCAAAACATAGTGATTAACTATTAAGATTCCTGTTCTATTGTTACTTTTTGCACATTTCTCTAAGTTTCAAGCTTACAATAAATCCCTCTCATGCTCTATCCCACCCTCAAGACCATATAAGCTGTCTCTTATGTGTCCTAATGCACTTGTCACACTATTATGACACACTTCTTAGCTACCTACCACCACCAACATACCCTCCTATTAACTTGGAATCTTTAAGGGCAAAGACTGTCTTTGTCCCATTTCCTCAGGTCCTGGCTTATACTAGGCACTCAATAAATAATACTTGAATCAAGGAATGAGGTATGGATACTATTCTTATGGTCAATGAAGCAAATGTGAAAATAAATATTAAAAATTAATTCAAAACTTCCTTCCTCTTCTCCCTGCCCTGACGCCATAGTTTTGTTTTAGTCATTCTACCAAACTTTGTCACTCAACTTAAACATCGTAAAACTCTCCATCTTTTTATGTTTTAATTAATACTTTCGCCTTTACTTAGACCATTTACTCTTTTTTTTTTTAACATCTTTATTGGAGTATAACTGCTTTACAATGGTGTGTTAGTTTCTGCTTTATAACAAAGTGAATCAGTTATACATATACACATGTTCCCATATCTCTTCCCTCTTGCATCTCCCTCCCTCTCACCCTCCCTATCCCACTCCTCTAGGTGATCACAAAGCACTGAGTTGATCTCCCTGTGCTATGCGGCTGCTTCCCACTAGCTATCTATTTTACGTTTGGTAGTGTATATATGTCCATGCCACTCTCTCAGACCATTTACTCTTTAGGTGACATAGCAAGATGGTCAAATTCTGAGTTTCTCAACTCAAAATTGAGCTTAGCTGTTCATAACCAGCTTTACTGAATGTTAACAGGGATTTAATTTTGCTCTATAGTCAACAGCTATGAAAGGGATTTTTCCCCTCTCAGAGCTAAAACCATTTAGTACAGCATTTTAATTTTTTTAGAAAAGAACTGAATCAAAAAGAGTTTCTGGGGCTTCCCTGGTGGCACAGTTGTTGAGAGTCTGCCTGCCAATGCAGGGGACACGGGTTCGGGCCCTGGTCTGGGAAGATCCCACATGCCGCGGAGCAACTAGGCCTATGAGCCACAATTACTGAGCCTGCGTGTCTGGAGCCTGTGCTCCACAACAAGAGAGGCCGTGATAGCGAGAGGCCCGCGCACCGCGATGAAGAGTGGCCCCCGCTTGCCACAACTAGAGAAAGCCCTCGCACAGAAACGAAGACCCAACACAGCCATAAATAAATAAATAAATAAATAAATAAAAAAAAGAGTTTCTTATCATAAAGCAATTTGCGGTGAAACTTTTTTTTTTTTTTAATGCTATTCTTGTCTGCTTACATTCTTTTTACTTATGTATGTATGTATGTATGGCCTTGTTGGGTCTTCGTTTCTGTGGGAGGGCTTTCTCTAGTTGTGGCAAGCCGGGGCCACTCTTCATCGCGGTGCGCGCGGGCCTCTCACTATCGCGGCCTCTCGTTGCCGAGCACAGGCTCCAGATGCGCAGGCTCAGTAATTGTGGCTCACGGGCCGAGTTGCTCCGCGGCATGTGGGATCTTCCCAGACCAGGGCTCGAACCTGCGTCCCGTTCATTGGCAGGCAGATTCTCAACCACTGCCCCACCAGGGAAGCCCGAAACTAATTCTTGATACCCAAACTAGTGGATAAAATATTAGATGCCACAGTGACAAGCAGGTGTGTGTTGCCCAGCCCGTGTGTCCCTGTGTAGCCCTGTCCATCTTTGCTCCAAGATACATGGTAAATGGAATAGATATACGTAATGATAGATCATAGTTAGATAACACTTGCTATGTCTATGAGCTGTTCAAGGACCAAGGATCATTAGGTGAGTCAGGAGTAATACTTAAACCACTGGGCAATCTCATATTGCTGTAATGAGAACTGAAAGATACTAGAGAGTTGAAATAGCAAGAAGCCAGCCTAACCCTATTATTAATATCACGGGCAGGCAACATAGTGAGTACTCAGTAAATACCTATTAATGCTACTGCTCTCTCCTCTCCTGTGAAAGGCCCAGTCCCAATCCCCATCTGCCAGGTCTTATATACACACTGACCAAGCAAGAAGGAGCATTTTTTTCTAGGTCAGATGGGGAGATCAGAAATGAAGTCTCTTCTTTTCTGTAGTAATTGTCCAGTGCTGCAGTAGGAAATAATTAATAACCAGCACTTGTGGGAGAAGAAAGCCTTGATTTTTAACATTTGCCAGTTTCCATGGTATAAATACTTTCATCATTCCATCGCCAATTTCAAGCTACTAACATGATTTCACTGAATCATATACTATGATATTACATGAATTATATATATTAGCTATTTAGCTCCCCCCTTTGGCATCTTATAAGTAAAAATAAAAATCATGAGTATTTAGAAGACATAGGCAATACTATCAACTAACATGACCTACTGGACAATCACAGATTATTCTGCCAAACAACAGCAGAATACTATTTTTTTTCAAATGCAAATGGAACATTCTCTAATACAGATGATAAGCTGTCACATCAAATAAATCTTAATTATTTTAAAAGATTCAAATCAGACAGACTGTGTTCTCTGACCACAGAGGATTGCATTTATAACAGAAGTTATTTGGAAATCTCCAGATATTTGAAAGGACACTTTCAAACAACCCATGGTCAAAAAAAAAAAAAAATCGCAGAGGGAATATATTTTGAACTGAATAAAAATTAAACCAAAACATTTCAAATTTTGTGGGACAGCTAGAAGAGTGCTTAGAGTGTAACTTATATCTTTAAATGCTTATACTAGAAAAAGAAGAAAGGTCTTATATCAACAACCTAAGCTTTCACCTTAAGATGTTGGAAAAGAAGGACATATTTTATTAAAACTCAAGAGATGAAAGGAAATACATATGAAAGAAAATAAATAGAAAAATAGAGAATATAAGTTAAACCAAAGGTTGTTTTTGTAAAAAGGCAATCAAACTGACAACCCAGTAAGTATATTAATCAAGGGAAAATGAGAAAATGTGTTGATTACCATTATCTGGAATGATAAAGGAACACCACTATAGACCTTACCTTAGTAAAAGTAGAACAAGGAAATATTATGAAGAACTGGATGCTTAGGTGAATTGGACAAACTCCTTGAAAGATAAAATATCCAAAATACATGCAAGAATAAATAGTAAACTTCAATAGCACTAATTAAATTGACTTTGTATACTAAATTTTTCTTACAATCCAAATAAACTTTGTTTCACTGGTTAATTCTAACAAACACTAAAGAAAAAATAATGCATTCATTCACAAACTCTTTAGGAAAATAGAAGCAAAATAAATCTTTTTAAAAATTATTTTATCAGTGAAAAATTATCCTGATACTAAAATCAAAGAAAATACCAAAAATAAAAAAAACCCTCTAACATCAATATTCCTCATGAACATTCCTCATAACACACAAATTCTACAAGAAAATATTCGCAAACCAAATCCAGCAATATGTGACTAACTGGCATTTAGGCACCAAAAGCAAAGTTGGTTTATCTTTAGGAAAAGTAAATAATATAATTTACTACATTAACCAAATAAATGATTAAAGAAAACCTATTTAATTACATAAGTAGATGCCAAAAAAAAAATCTGACAAAATTCAACAATCATTCCTGGTAATAACTCTCAGTAACATACCAATAGAAGAGAACATCATTAACCGATTTAAGAATGTATAATAATACCCTACAACTAACATCATACTTAATTGTGAAAAACTGAATGATTTCCTCTTAAGATCAGCAATAGGGTAAAGATTTCTGGTTTTATCCCTTCCATTCTTCATTGTAACAAAAGTTCTAGTCAGTATACAAGGCAACTCAAAAGACTAAAAGTCATAGTTAATGGAAATGAATAAGAAAAACTGTCTTTATTCACAGATGACACAATCTTACATGTAAAATTTCTTACGAAATCTTTTTTTTTAAAAGCTACTATAACTGATAAGTGAATTTAGCTAGGTGTGGGAACCAGAACAATGTACAAAATTTACCTGTACTTCTTTATGACAGGAACAATTACAAATGGAAATTAAAAAGTGATACCTGCTACCGTAGCATAAAAATAAGAAATAGTTAAGAACAAATTTAACAAAATATGTGCTAGATTCATAACACTGTAAGTACAAAACACTGCAGAGAGAAATTTTAAATGGTATAATAAATGTAGAGATATAAAATGCTCATGGATCGGAAAACTCAACATTAGTGTCAGTTTTTCTTAAAATCATCTCTTGATTCAAATCAATCCCAATCGAAAGTCCAACAGGTATTTTTGTAGATACTGACAAGCAGTATCTAAAGTGTATATGCAATAGGCTTTATATGCAATGGAAATAGCCAAGATAGCTTTGAAAAAGAACACACTTGAAAGAATTACACTACCAAATTTCAAGTGTTTCATAAAGCTACAGTAACAAGACAGTATTAGCATGAGAATAGATATATAGACAATGGAAGAAAATATCCAGGAAAACAACCCACACACATAGGGTGAGTGGATTTTCAAGGAAGAGGCCAGGGTAAAACTACGGAGAAAATGGGTCTTCTCAAGAAATTATGCCAGGGACTTCCCTGGTGGTGCAGTGGTTAAGAATCTGCCTGCCAATGCAGGGGACACGGGTTCAAGCCCTGGTCCAGGAAGATCCCACATGCCGCAGAGCAATTAAGCCCGTGCGCCACAACTACTGAGCCTGCACTCTAGAGCCCGTGTGCCACAACTACCGAGCCTGTGTGCCACAACGACTGAAGCCTGTGCGCCTAGAGCCCGTGCTCCACAACAAGAGAAGCCACCATAATGAGAAGCCCGCGCACCACAACGAAGAGTAGCCCTCACTTGCTGCAACCGTGCACAGCAACGAAGACCCAACACAGCCAAAATAAATAAGTAAATAAATATATTTATTAAAGAAAAGAAATTATGCCAGAACAATTGATGTTATATGAAAATAATTAACTAAAATTCTGTCCTCAGACCACACATGAAAATTAACTTGAAATGGATCATAGACCTAAGTGTAAGAGTTTGTGCCTACAACTTCTAGAGGAAAACGCAACATTTTTGCAACCTTGGCACAGGCAAAGAATTTCTATACTGGACCAAAAAAGGCATGAAGTATCTCAAAAATAACTTTTATTTAATTAAAAGAAAATACTTCAGTTATTCAAAAGACACTGTGCAAAGAAACAAACAAGACTAAAAGAAAATAGTGAATATGCAATAAAGTTGAAAAATAAAACAATTAACTGATTATCTTTTTCTTGAAATACAGCTATGTGGCTCCATTTGCCTGAAGATGATATTCCAATAAAGAGTCTCACAAAGTTTAAAAGGGATGGAGTGTATCTGGTGGAGCTCTGACTTTCTATGTCCCTGGATACGAAGAATATGTGTGTGTGTGTTTTGTGTGCATGCACACACCCACCTCTTTGGTAGTCAAAATAATGCCCCTCCAAAGATAACCACATCCTCATCCTTGGAACCTATAAATGTAATGTTAAATGACAAGGGGGGATTAATGTTGCAGATGGAGTCAAGTTTGCTAATCAACTGAGTTAAAAATAAAGAGGTGGAACTTCCCTGGCAGTCCAATGGTTAAGACACCATACTTCCACTGCAGGAGGCACAGGTTCAATCCCTGGTCAGGGAACTAAGATCCCACATGCCACGTGGCACAGCCAAAAAATAAAATAAAATAAATAAGATAAAAACAAAGAGGTTATCCTGGCTCATCAGAGTAGAGCTGATGTAATCACAAAGATCCTTTAAATGTGGAAGAAGAAGGCAGAAGAGTCAGTGTCATGTATTGTGATGTGAGAAAGACTTGACTAGCCATTGCTGGCTTTGAAGATGGAAAGGCACCATGAGCCAAAGAATGTGGGCAACCTCTAGCAGATGGAAAAAGAAAAAAAGAGAAAAAAAAATCTCTCTAGAAGAGTATTAACGCATTTAGAACATTTACAATTATGTTTTAAGGTCTCCATAATCTGGTACTGATGAAGGAATGGACACATAGATAAACTGAATAGAATAGAAAATCATGAGAGTCTCAAATGCCTATGGAAATATGGTATATGATAAAGGTGACATCTCAATTAAGTATGGAGAAATTTATCTTTGTAATAAAGGTACTGGGTTAACTGGATATCTATCCAATAAGGACAAAGATAAAATTGTGTTCATGCATCATACTAAGAGAAATTCCAAATGGTTAGAGATCTTAATATAAAAAGTGAAATTATGCAAAAGATAGAAGAAATCATGGGTAAAATCCTCTAATCCCTCTTAGTAGGGGAAATTGTTGCTAACAATGACTCAAAATTCCAGAAGCAGTTAATCAAAACATCGTTAAACTGATTATATTAAATAAAATTTTTAAACTCAAGAGGAGTAAAACATTATATGAAAAAATATTTGCAATCATACTGTGAAGTTAACATGTTTAACATACAGTTTCTAAAACCAGAGGAAAAGTCAAGCAACCCTATAGAAAAAAATAAGACAAGATACAGACAAGTCACAGAAAAAAATCCAAATGGCTCTTAATCTCAATATTATTTCTAGAAGTCACTTCTAAAGATACATTTTCAAATATAAAACATATTAACATGCCTATTCACTGAAGTACTATCTGTAAGAAAGAA